>NC_042622.1:216533342-216675842 GCF_901001135.1 Rhinatrema bivittatum | reverse complement strand
GGCAGTGACACGAGTGCATTTGATCCCTCCTAGGGTTGAGCTTTGCACAGTAATTGAAGTAAAAGGATGCCTGGTACTTTTGTTTTGAGCACGGCCCTGAGAACGTGTACCTGTACAGACCTGTGCTTGCTTTTTTGCCAGTGGGTACTTTGTCCCTGGGAGATCATGCATTGGAGGCTTGAACCTAACATCTATCCATGTTATCCCCCCCTTGTAAACACTCGTGGGCATGAATCCAGGTACCAACAGGGAGAGTGCACATGCATTGTAGATGTGGGGCAATTTTATCCACATTAAGGATGAGCAGGTTTCATGGTTTGTGGGTAAAAACATGACATGCAGCTCTGGCTTTCGACAATGGCCCCTGTATGGTCACTATTTAAGCAAGAAACTTGTCATCTGCTGATTTGTACCCAAAAATTAATGTGGGGAGGGAGGGGCACTCTTCAAAACAAAGGTACTTACAAAATCAGAAGGTACTTTAACCTGCAGACTTGGAGCCACTTCACAAGAAGGAAACCTACAGCTCTGCACCTGCTTTTTCTCGGGATACTTTTAGCCTGCCAAACTAGGTGGATGGTTGACGCCTAACCTAACCTCTGCCTCTGACCCCAGCTACTATGAGTACAGGTAAAAGCACGCACAGTGTTGGACTCCCGCCCCATCTTTTACTCACCTCCGGGGTGGTGGATTTTAAACCAAGCTAAGTTTACCTGGATATATCGGTTATGAGAGGGCAGCGTTCAAAAATAACTCATGCAGGTAAACAGGCTGCGAGAATGATCTTCCTCTTCCCATCGATAAGCGTGCATGCTTATACAGGGAGAGGGCAGAGCACGGACCAGTGTCAGATTGCATTCCAAGACCCACAGTATTGTCTCCCCGGCCAGTTCTCTCTGCAGAAAAATTTTAGGTCATTCACGTTTCTGGTTTTCTCCTAAAATATAGCCTTTCGGTTTTTTATATATTGATTTAATCTACAGTACACAAGCAGTTCAACCGGTGTGCAGGAATCATGCAACCATAATCTGACCATAAATTCTTGAGGGGAGGGGGAAAAAAAAAAAAAAAAAGAGGGAAGCTCAGCTTTTTGCCAACATGGAGTCAGTTTACTCAGAAAAGCCAACTGTTACGCAACATGAGAACACAGTAGTTCCCGGATTTCTACAAGCACGAACTTCCTTATGCAAAAATTACACTCTGCTAACATAGCCAAGGACCTCGCTGCAGAGAAGGCAGGGGGAGGGTTAGGTTTCAGGGGGTTACAGACAGACACTATGCATCAGATTTAGAATAATTTATTATAATTTATTGTAAAGTTCAGGTTAGACAAAAATATAAGATCACATTTCATAACTGGCTTGAAGCAGTGTGCAAAAATATTTGCCAACTTCAAAAATAAAAGATCTGTGCAGCAGCAGCAGTTTAAAAAAAAAAAATGCATTTTAGTCCTCTCAAACTCACACTGATGCAACTTCAGTCATGTTATATAAAGTTCATATAAGATGTTAATCAGGTAAGACTCCTTGGCAACACTGCAGGGGATAGAAGTTTCTCCCTTTTCCAGTCCAGTCAGTCTTCTAGAGAAAATGAATTTTTAAGAATCCTTTTTCTAAAATCCATCTGTTTCCCTATTCAGTCCCATTCTAGTGCAACTCTCCAGGGCGATGCATGCACCCTCACTCCCGGTGCTCTTCCAGCTATAACAGCTTCACCATTTGCTGCTTTGGCCACTGCAGCCAACTCCTCCCTCGCTGAGTTCAGGGCTTCGGTGCCTTTATCACCATCGTTCTCCCCCATTATTCCATACCCTCTCTTGTTTTTTTTTTATGTTTTTTAAATTCAACAGTTAGGTTTCTCTTTCAACGCTCTAGCAGTGAAACACAGGGCACCCACTGGTTCCTGCACCTGCATTCTTCACAATAGCCGGCCACTTTCTCCAATCCTTCGCTCTGCAAAGATTCCATACGTGGACTCTGCAAACAGGAAAAGAAAACAAAGGTCACAAGAGACGTACACGTGGAGCGCACGGTTCCACTCCTGCAAATTCCTGCTCTCCCAGAACATTTATCAGTGTGCGCTTCATGTATGGATTCAAATGACATTTCACAGGAGAGACTGGAAACAGCACAAGTCTCTCCTACTCACGCCGCTTCCGCCAAATCCATTCACGGAGCAAGTCACTGCGCCACCCACGCTGACAGAGTGGAGTAGTCTAGGGGTTAAAGAAGCAAGCTGCAAACTAAGGGTTCAAATCCCATGGTTGCTCCTCGCAACTTTGGGCAAGTCACCTCAGAAACAAATTTAACAAGCCCGCTGGGTAAGCAGCTTTGAAGTGTCATAAAAGGTGGCCTATAAATAATGAAATATGCCCAAATATAAAAGTTATCAAATAGATTCACTTGACTCAAGCAAAGCAACAGAATTCCACATCATACTAAAGAGATGTCTGGCCCACACTTTCCTGCAGGTACGTGACTAAACAGCACTGGGACCCCCCCCTCCTCGTCCCCCATAAACCAAATTACTTACGGTGACCAAAATGCAGTGCAGGTCTCGGGGCTCCAGGTTATCATCTCCCAGCTCGCCGAGGATTTCGGAGAGCTTCTGCAGGCCGCACACCCGAACGATATTAATATCGTTGTCACAGCAAAAGGCTTGGATGAGCGTGAAATGGATTTGCAAAGCAATATCCTCTTCATCGTCTATGGCCAGCAGGCAAAGGACAACGCTGTCCGGATCCCTACAGAAGAGAAACGAAGAACCGCAGGAAAGCAGTTAGAACCCGCTCTGCACGGAGAGCCGGACGCGTGTGCAACAAGGGCAGCGCTAGGGAGCCGGGCGCAGGCGACACTTACACGTTCATGAGCTTGGCAGACTCGTACACGCCGACCGTCAGGCAATCTTGCCTCCGAGCATCCCCCAGCAGCAGTTCCAAGGCTTCGCCGACAGATCGCGTCCTTTAAAAGGAGAGAGAGAGACAGAGGAAAAATAAATAAAGCGCCGGCAGTAGATGCACGGAGCCCCGGCACAGAACCCAAAGCGATCTTACTTACTCTTGGGCAGCACTGCCGCACGAAACCATTTCCTCCAGCGTCATGTTGCAATTATAATCCACAGTGACGCAGCGAAGAACAAACAAGAAATCTACAAAATCAAATCAACAGAAACCCCCAGCTGCTGTCCCTCCGTCCGCCTGTCTACGGTAATCCACGCCTCGCAGTGAGCAGGAACCACCGACCGCGCGCCTCCGCTCGCATCCACCCGGCCGCCTCGCGGCCAGTGCCGCTGCCTTTTATGCCGTGCCGGGAAGGGCAGGCGCGCGTCACCGGCGCGCCCGTCTCATTGGTTAGAGAGCCACAAAAGGAAGCCAAAGCTCCCCCCAACCCGATTGGTCGGCGGCCGCTGACAAAGACGGCGGCGCAGCCACCACCCCCACGTGGGTGTAGGAACGTCGAAAGGCTTTCGGCACTAAAAATACGCAGACCTCCCCTTTAAAGCTTCCCATTAAGGGAAGTGCAGCCGCGTGACGTAAACGGAGGACTCCCTGTCCCCACGTTGGGGGGGGGGGGGGGGGGCTACGGTAGCCCCGCCCTGCAGGGAGCTGGCAGGGGATTACTGTCGGTGACATTTCGGTCGGGGCTTGCCCCACCGGCGTGGATTTTCTAAGGTTTGCCCTGACGTTAACTGGCTACGTTTCCAAGGCTGAAAATCGCTCTCTACAGGCCAATCAAATTTAAAGCATGGTCCGGCTGCTCTCAGTGCTGCCTCGGGCGAGCTGGCCACATTTTTTTTTCATATAAACTTTTATTGACCATATAACCAAATCCCATAGTGTCTCACAATCTGTTCAATGCACAATGTCAACAATGGTCAAGATATTTTGTTATGATACAATTGCCAAATTCCAGCCACAATAACATGTAACCTGTAACCCTCCCCACCCACCGACCCCACTCTCCATCTACTATTATTGTACATGATACATACATAAAGATAGATTTATCATAAATACATACATAAATACATACCTTGCATTTCCAGACTCTGCATTTTAACTAAGCACATTTTTCTTTATGAATACTTTAGGACATTTATGACTATGCATTGTAAATATTTTTTAAATATTTTTTTCTCTGTTCAGTTAAATTTAAATTTTAACTGTATTTGCCCTATTACTATGTATGTTCTGAGTTCTATGTATCGCCGTTCAGGCAATTTTCTGTTCCTTGTAAACCGGTTTGATTTGTATTTAATGCAGGAAGATCGGTATATAAAAACCAAAAATAAAGAAAGAAAGAAAGAAAGAAAATCTAATACTATATAATGCTATAGCCTGATGTCTACTTTCAGCTATAGGTAAGGGAATACTTTAGTCAATCAAATGAGTTCTGCTTTTGTAACCATCTGCTCAAAGGTTCCCATATTACATTGAAGGCACCTAGCCTGTCCTGACGCAGTGCAGGGAGATGAGGCATGCGACAATGAGAATGTAGCCTATGATTCACCACTGGTAACGTAGGAGGGTTAGGTAGCTTCCAAGCTCTTGCCAGTTTGCATCTGGCTGCTTACATACTTGTGTGCAAAAGGCTTGGGTTGACTTGTCCATTCCCTCAACAGCTAGGTTTAGAAGTGCATGTTTAGGGTCCAATACCACTCCACCCCCCACTTGAGTATCCAACCACCCACAAATCTGGTCGCATAACTGTACCACCTTTAGGCAATACCACCAACTATGAGAATAAGAACCCACCTGGCCACAGTTCCGCCAACATTTATCCGTTACATGAGGAAAAATTGGCATGCAATTTAACCAGGGTCAAGTGCCAGCGAGAGCGCAATTTAAAGCAATGCTCCTGTAATGCTGCAGAGATAGAGCTTTTTGCTACCCTAAAAAACACTACATCCCACTCATCCTCGCTAAGGGTGTCTCCTAAATCCTGTGACCATGCTGTAATGTGTGAAAAAGTGTAGGGAGAATGGTGTACATCTTTGATATCACCCCTTTAATTTTGTTTGCATGTTCACAATATGAATCAAACAAAGACTTAGAGACCCATAAAGCCTGGGACATCTGCATCTCTTTCAAAAAATGGCAAACCTGGGTAAAGCTTAAAAAATGCTGTTCACAGTCTTTATATTTTCCCTGGAAATCAGCTAAAGTCATCATTGCACCCTCCTTTCAGAGGTGTCCGATACAGGCAATACCCTGGGCAGCCCATATGGAGAAAGCTTGTGATTCCATGCCCGCCGGGAAACAAGTATTATGAAAAAGGTAGGAAAGCTGGAAATATTTAAAAGGGCCCACCAATTTTGCCTTCCACTGATTCCAAACTTTGAGGGTTTCCCCTAATGCCAGCTGTAAATACCTCACGGGTCTCCATGTCTGTTTGGGCTGCCACATGAGTGCCTGTAAGGGCAACGCACCAACCATTGCTTGTTCCAGGCGGACCCATTGCTTACGATCTGTCTGGTGATCGGCGTCCACTAGGGCCCGAAGTTGCGCTGCTCCAAAATACCATTGCAGGTTAGGGACGCCTCCTCCCTCATTTTTTCTGGGAAGATATAAAACTGCCCTAGCAATGCAGGGCAGTCTTTTTTCCCCCAAATGTAATCAAAGATTTTTTTTCTGCCAGGTCTTCAGCAGGGCGGTGGAGATGTGAATGGGTAATGTGGAGAAAAAAAATATAGGAAGCGGGGCAAAACATTCATCTTTATAACCGCCATACAACGCACCCAGGAAAAGTGTTCCCTACTCCAATTATTAAGATCCTTCTTGATTTTCTTCCATAACGGGATATAATTAAGCTGATATAGTGCAGAGAGATTGGAGCCAATCTGAACCTCCAAATATCTAATGGACTGCTTAGGCCAGTGAAATGGAAAGGTTTTGGTTACGCGAGTTACTTCGCTCTTGGGATAGGTTTATATTTTAAAGCTCAGATTTATCATAATTCACTGTAAAGCCAGCTATTCTGTCAAAATGATCTCTCTCATCCACTACCGCCCTCAACGAGCTGTATGGCTCAGAGAGGGTAAGTGGAATATCGTCTGCGAAGAGTGAGAGTTTAAGATGTAAGTCCACAACTGCCACTCCTAGGATACGCTCTGAATTACGCACGCTGGCTGCAAATGGCTCCAGGAAGAGAGCGAATAACATTGGAGACAATGGGCACCCTTGTCTAGTTCCTCGAATATTGAAGCTGGAGCCATAGCCCCCATTTACCTTTACCCTAGCTTTAGGCAATTCATATAACTTGGCAACCCATCGCAGGAACCCCCCCCCCCCCCCCCCCGCTCCCCATAAGAACATAAGAAATTGCCATGCTGGGTCAGACTTGGTCCAGACTCCAGAATCTTTGTCCGGGGTGGGGAAACGCTATTTATACCTCCACAGCCAGACAGGTACATGATCTGTCCAGGTAATGGACTCTATGCCCACCTTAGTCACATAGGGGCGGATTTTAAGAGCCCTGCTCGCTGGGAAGCCTATTTTACATAGGCCTACCGGCGCGCGCAGAGCCCCGGGACTCGCGTAAGTCCCGGGGTTCTCCGAGGGGGGCGTGTCGGGGGCGGGCCCGGTCGTCGTGGCGTTTCGGGGGCGTGTCGGCAGCATTTTGGGGGCGGGTATGGGGGCGTGGCTATGGCCCGGGGCGGTCCGGGGGCATGGCTGCGCCCTCCGTACCCGCCCCCAGGTCGCTGCCCGGCGCGCGGGGATTTACTCCTCCCTCCGGGAGGCGTAAATCCCCAGAGAAAGGTAAGGGGGAGGTGTAGACAGGGCCGGGCGGGTGGGTTAGGTAGAGGAAGGGAGGGGAAGGTGAGGGGAGGACGTTAGAGGATTCCCTCCAAGGCCGCTCCGATTTCGGAGCGGCCTTGGAGGGAACGGGGGTAGGCTGCGCGGCTCGGCGCACGCCGGCTATACAAAATCCATAGCCTTGCGCGCGCCGATCCAGGTTTTTAGCAGATACGCGCGGAGCCGCGCGTATCTACTAAAATCCAGCGTACTTTTGTTTGCGCCTGGAGCGCAAACAAAAGTAGGCTATTCGCGCTCCTTTTAAAATCCGCCCCTTTGTTCTGTAAGTGGGGTCAACCAGAAAATAATCAATTCAGGAGTAAGATTGGTGCGCATGAGAGTGGTAGGAGTAGCTACGTGATTTAGGATCTCTTTCTTGCCATATATCTTTCAAATCCCACCTTGTTATCAGTGCCGTAAGGGAACTGCGGGCTTGCCTCAAAGTGATATAATCCTTTCCTGGATAGTTCCTTGCAAGGATCTATGTTAAAGTCCCCCCTCCAATATTCAGAGCCCTTCAGCATGTTTTACCAGTAAAGCATCCATGCCTTGGAAAAAGGGGCCCTGTCCTGTATTAGGAGCGTATATACAAACTAGCGTAAGGATTTTCTGTCCCACACCCAATTTTAAGATAACATATCTCCCTAGGGAGTCATTGATGATAGCACGGGATTTCATACATGAAGTACGAGCCATCAGAATACCCACCCCTGTATATTTCGTACCTTTAGTGCTTGCCGAGAGGTATCGATGGGGAAGTTGCCTAAATGATAGAAGATGTTCATGCCTTTTGCGTAAGTAGGTTCCTTGTAACATTGCTATTGTCACTCTATTAGCCAATAGCTCCTGTTCCAATAGAAAAAACTTTTGTGATGGTGATTTAACCCTTTCACATTAACTGATACAATGCGTTCTACCATTGTCCTGATTGAAGTACAAAAAGAGCTCCCATACAATACAGTGATCCCCACATTATCCATAAACCCATTCCTATAAACCAACTACTGGGAGAGTCTCCCCATTCCCATACCCACCCCCCTGATCCCACCACCTAACCACCCTGGTGGTCATCTCCTGTCTGTGGTGGGCACTCCAGTGCTGTCGGGAACAGCCCATCTGGGCCTCTCCCCTCCGCAACACACAACATTGCGCATGTAGAACTTAGCTATGAATAAAGAATAATATTAATAACCCGGAAAAAACAAATCCTAAAGCCACAGCATGGACCACGGGCAGGTCCATCTCTCTTTCCCATCATATTCAAATAAGTCCTTGAGAGGTAGCTGACAGAGGTGCAGAAATAGTCCTCCAGCCTTCAGCCTTGATCTGATAGTGCAGCTCTAGAGTCCTCAGGGTGTCTACACAAGCGCCTTCCTCCTTTACCCACTCTGTGCCAGCGAGGATGGTCATCAATTCGCTGTGGTTTAGTCGATTGCTTAACAGTAGCGATGTTTGGCCTAAATCCAGCCTTATCTAAGGCCTCTGCCGCCTCAGACAGTGTTTTTATTCGATGAGTCGTTCCATTTATCATGAACTGGAGCCCAAATGGGAAAGTCCATCTACAGCGAATGTTCTCAGCTCTCATGAAGGATGTTGCCTCACGTAGTTCGAATCGCCGCTTCAGCGTGGACAATGCCAAATCCTGGTAAATGCTCAAGGAGTGGCCCTCCCATGGCCAGGTGTTTTTCTTTTTAGCGACTTCCAGTATTTGCGCTTTTTTCCACATAGCTTTGGAAACAGATAATGTCCCGTGGTCTAGCGTCTCCTCGGACCCAGAGCTCGATGTGCCCTTTCTTTTTTTAATGTCCCTTGGGGTGTCAGCCACAACTTCATTAGGAGGGTTTCCTTTTTGCAATATGGCCTTACACACTCTCTCAGCCACCTCCTGCGCATTTGCATAATTGGCAGAGTCAGGTACTCTGTATTTGGATATTGCACCTTCGAGACCTGTTCTCTAGGTCTTCAATTTTATCTTGAAAGTTGGATAACTCCTTTTCCATCGAGCTGTGCTGTGCATTTAGTTTATTCAACGCTGCTGCATGGTTGTCTGAGCGCACATCAATATCGTCAACTTGGTGGCCCAGGGTTATAAGATCTTCCCGCAATTTAGTTATAGAGGCTAATAGTTCTTTTTTTTATGCAGTTTGAGGTCTGACCTTATTTCCAGGAACCAACCCCAAATCTCCTCTCGTAGTTGTGGGGTGACCAATGCGGCTTCAGTGCCATCTGGTGAGGGGGTCCCCGGCGCCATCTTGTAAATTTACTACTGCGCCGCCCAATGGGGCCTGCTCAGGCCTGTCCACGCCTTCCTTAGCCAGCTCTGGCGGCAGTTTGCTAAACAAAAACTGCTTTAAAGCTGCAGTTTTCCTCTTCGACGCCATCCCATGACACCTACCCTAAGGTGTCTCAGCAAGCCGGATTCCGGGGTTCAGGATTAGAGTTTTCAGCTTAAAAAGTTCCAGTGGGGAGAGCTACGTTCTCATGCAGCCATTCCCGTCGCCGCCAGAAAAGTGCCCCCGCTGGCTACATTTTTAAGCTGGGCAGCAGGGAAAAATTCAATCTCAGGGCTTTTTTTTTTTTTCCCTACTGACTTCAAAAGTTATATTGAAAACAAGGAGTACTACACTTTTTTAGAATAATGTGCAAACATTTATTAATTCTATCTAGACAATAAAATACTCACTACCACATTCAAACCCATTCACATGCACCTAAAAACATGTTAAAAACATTTCCAGAACATAGTGATTGCAAGAAATACTTATTAGTTTTTAACAATCAATGTAACCAAATACAGTACTTTATATATATTAGATAACAATAACTTCATTTTCATTGCATCGTATTTACTATATCGTATTCGCCATGATCGTTGCTACATTCCAAAATGAGTTTGTCCGACAAAAGATCTTTGTTTCTCCTCTCATGGGGCTTCCTCAGGGACTTATGTTATAATTGTACGAAAGTTGAATTTCCCAATATGATTCATCAATATAATCAAACGTTGATTACTGATATCTGAAATATCAACATAAACAGCCTTCAACATTCATATCCAGTATATGCCCATATATCGATTGCTCCCTCATCTCTAGATAGATACACACCCAAGAGCTTCAATGGCGTCTATACAACAGCTTTTTCTTCAATTTCCTCATCACACGAAATTCCCGAAAATTCTTTTATACCATAATTTATATACTGGGTATGTCAACACATACCTCCCTGTGAAACAGCAAGCACAGCGTACCACATAAACTAACATTTCCTGTCAAATTACCTACCGCATTTCAAGAATACACAAACCACCACCATCTTCACTACTCATGTAAATCGAACTGGCGTGCACGTAACGTCAATCACATGTTACAACGTCGTGACGAAAAACCATACCCCCAAGGTCATTATAAAGAACCAACACTCAGTATACTAAATTATCCAATCAATTTATTTGAAAAATGCCAATAAACTATTTGAAAAATGCCTGCCATTCAATGGGTCCATTTAGTCCATGAGGACTCATCGTTCTCCATTGAAAAATCAAGCGTTGCTCTAGTCTCCGCAATTTCGCCGATATATCACCCCCATTAGGGGCATATAGACATTTAATCACTATAAATTTTAAATCACTCACAGAATGTCTTTGTTCCATCCAACGATCGACAAGCGGAGCGTGTTCTACTTGAGCATTAATTATACTTCTGTGCTCAATAATACGAACCCGAATCGTTCTGGTCGTCTGGCCAATGTAAATTAAATTGCATGGACAAACAAGTATACAACTCCTTTAGAATTGTAAGAGAATAACCCTGGTAAGTGGTAAGGAGCATTTAACATAGGATGACAAAATTCTGTACATTGAATCACATGACAACATACCGAGCAGGTTCCACACCTAATTTGTCCTGTTTGATCCTCATCCGTTCCCTTCAAAAATAGATATTTTAATTTTTCTTTCAAATTCTGACATTTTCTTACCGCAAACACCGGTGTGTCCGCAAATCCTGGAATGGATAACAATATATGCCAATGTCTAAGAATACTAGATTTAATCCCAGATATTTTAGAGGAATAAGGAATGGTATATACCATCCGCTCTAATTTCTCTCTACACTGAGGAACAAGTAAATTATCTTGATTTGCAAAACGCGCTCTCTTATACGCTTTTTGATGACCTTTTTATTATACCCCCTCTCCACAAATCTTTCAAACAATTGCCGTGATTGTATTTCAAATTCAGACTCAGATGTGCATAATCTACGATATCGTAAGAATTGTCCAATGGGGATGTTATTCCTTAATAATTTCGGATGGAAACTTTGATAATGCAACAACGTGTTACGATCAGTCTTTTTCTATAGACCGTTGTGACTAATCTTTATCAATGTAAACAGTCATGTCAAGAAAAGTGACCAACGAAGTGCTATAATTCACCGTGAATTTTAAATTTATGTCAGTTGAATTCCACATTGCCAAAAATACTTGTAATTTATTCATATTCCCCTGCCATACAAAAAAGAGATCATCAATGTACCTTTTCCAGGTCACCACATTGGCAAACCATCTAGAACAATAAACAAATTGTTCCTCAAATGCTGCTACGTACATACCTGCAACTCTTGGAGACACCAGTGATCCCATCGGGATACCTTTGATCTGTAGATAATACCAGGAATTATATGTAAAGAAATTACTATTCAAAACCATAGATGTAATATACAGTAAAAATTGCAATCTCCCTTCAGATAAATCCATCTTTCTTAACTCACTTTCTATTATTTGCATGGCAGCTGTCTGGGGGACATTAGTATAAAGCGACACAATGTCTGCTGTCACTAAAATCCAGTTCTTTTGAACACAAGGTAACTGTTCTAGCTGTTTAATGAAATCAGTTGAATCCTTCACATAAGACCGTATAGCGGTCACTTTAGACTGTAACAATTGATCGATAAATTTAGCCAATGGCTCCAAAATTGTCCCCATTCCCGCAACGATTGGTCTACCCGGGGGATTGACTAGCGATTTATGCACTTTTGGTAGGATATAAAAGTATGCCACCTTAGGGTATGTCACATAAAGATAACGGAATTCCGTTATCCGGATAAAGATAACGGAATTCCGTTATCCGGATAACGGAGTTCCGTTAACTTCAAAAGTTAGCCAGAAACACTCTTTAAATATTGACTTAATTAAAAATAAATTGGGCTAACTGGCTAAATTTACCACAGTAAATTTTATGATACAGTTACCTTTAGATGGGCCTGGGGAGAGAAAGTTATGGGCTAGCTGCTCAGCTTGGCTGGCCAAATTTAGGAGATGCAATAACAGACATAAAGTTATCCGGCCACCCTCTTTCCAGCGCAGTATAAAACAATACAAGCATACACAATTGTTTGAGATTTTAATGTAGGGGGAATCATCAATTACTGTATGTCAAACCATTCTTAGAACTTCTATCCCCACAACATTATAATCCTCCCACCAACTCTTCCCTAGCCATCGTAACCCTCAGAGTATATCAACGGGAAGGCTTGCTCAAAAAGCCACATTTTCAAACCCTTCCGGATTTCAGTGCCAATGTCTTGGAAGCAGCCCCAACAAGTTGGTGCAAAACAGTTAAATGTCATATGCCTCGTCACTGCTAGCTTAGCCAAAGAGGAATAGGAACTGCTGGGGGAAACTGAGTGCACTCATGTAAAAAGCACTGCTGAAAAGTGCCCGCCACCCACACTACAAAGTAAATATACTCATGTTGTCCACAACAGGGGTACTTTTACCTACATATCACTAGCAATGAGGAGAGGTCAAGACTTAGGAGCAAGATCAGAAAATATTTCTTCACAGAAAGGGTGTGGATGAAGACACAAACAGTAACAGAATTCAAGAAAACCTAGGATAAGTTAGAGGCTGCCGGGCTGCAAAGAACAAAAAAGAAAGCTAGAGAGGGTCCGTCATCGCCTCAGGCATGAAATTGGGCAGATTGGCCTTATGGTTTGCAAAGTCTGTTTCTGCAGGACTCACCCCATGCTTTCATTGGCTCCCCGTAGAATGGCATCAGTTTGCATTGGTTTCCTATAGGCTGCATAGATTTCCAGAAGATGTATCTAACGTAGCTGGGTTTAAAAGGGGTTGCGACAAGTTCCTAGAGGAAAAGTCCATAAACAATTATTAGCTAGGAGGACTTGTGGAAAGCCACTTCTTATCCCTGGGTTTGAGCAACAAGAAATGGGAGCCCCTCATTGGAATGTGGTGTATACTTCCTAGTGACTTGGTTTGGCCACTGTCAAGGACAGGATGATGGGTTCGATGGAAAGTTGTGTTGACCCAGCATGGTACATCTTTTGTTATTATACCTTAGGTAATTTTACTGTGAAAATTAATTACAAGGTAATACAAATGTGCCCATAAACCTTGCACCTGCTCTTTCTGTGGATCAGCTGCGCGCTTGAAAACATGCATGTACATTTGAAAATAAGGAAATAATTTCCTTTCCTTGAGTTTAGCCAGACCAGACAAATGCATTATGCTCACCAACCAGCAACTGGAGACAAAAACTAACAGGTTCGCTGATGTCACCCCTTCTAGGCTCCTGTACTGACCTTAGCCTTAGTCCTCACCAACAACTAGGGGTCTTCCAAGGAGAGAGAAAACAAGAGCAAATACCATGAACAGTATTACCATAAGACTTACATTATTTTCTGCTGCAACCATAAATTTGCGCTTCATTACAATCTGTACTTGCTTGAATGAAATGTTGCAGCATAGGGAGGATCCTGGACTGGCTGGACGCAAGGAAAGGAAATTATGTGATAAGAACTAAATTTCTCCTCTCTTTTCATCCAGCCGTAACGTTTTGGCCGGCCATGAGAGGCCCCATGACTAGCCGCACTTACCTCCATCTTCGCAGCTCGACTATGCAGCTGCTGCGGCTGAGATGCTCTCCACCTGTGTCACCTTGGGGCTTCTTAGATGTGCATGCACACGGCATGGTGCCTCTTAAAGGTCCCACAGCAGGAACCCCTTCAGCCAATGCCTCTTGCTGATATCTCATGGCTGTGAAATTAAATCCCAGCCATGCTACGAGGCAATGCTTCAGCAACAGGTCCTCCTGCAGTGCATGTTGCTTTGCTGTCTTGTGCTTGCTGTGCCTCGTTGTTCTTTCTGCTTTGTCTTGATGCCTCCTTACTTTGCTTTACTTGGTTATTCCTGCCATAGCTTGGTCCCCTGTCCTTGTCTGTCCGTCTCTGACCCTGGCCTCGTACCCTGACTACTGTTTTGATTGCCTCCAACCCTGACCTTGGCTTGGATCTCAACACTGCCTGCCTCAACCTCAGCTCAGACTTTGACGCTGACTGATTTTCACCTGTCCTGACCTATGCCTGGACCTTGACACAGCTTGCTTGCTGCCCACCCTGAGCTTGGCCAGCTACTCAACTTTCTCTGATGGCTCCTTACAGGACTGCTGGCTCCTGGAACCCAGAGGCTCAACCTGTGGGGAATGGGGCTGGTATAGGTGAAAGCCTAGTTCTAGTCCATGTAAGGGTGAGTGCACCTGCTGTTGGTTTAGGCCTAGTGGATTTGCCTGCTAGGCTGCATCAACCACATCACAACCCAAGGGCTCACATCTGTGACACAGTTAGACCAGTCTAGATGAATGAGCTGTACTTAATGCTATTCCTGAAGTGGGCAGAAAACTGACAAACAGCTCTAAAGACACCATCTCTCTGATTCTAATTTCTAGATGGTAACACTTTGCCAAGGAAAAGGTGAGGAGCATTAAAAAAAAATTCAGTATATGAAGACTCAGAGGCTTAATTAAAGTCTGCCTTATGAGCCCAAAAGTAGAGCCCATCCAACAGGAGAAGACGAAGTTCAGAAACCAAGAAAGAATAGTATCCCTTACCAGAGGCCGTGCTAGACTCCCTTTAGGAACTGAGACACGTCTGCATGCAAAGACAAAGGCTTGTCAAAATTAGCTCCATAATGAGCAGTAGTTACCACTTGGACTCCCAGAGAATTTCAAGCCCAAACCTTACCCAAACTTTTCTGCAAGAATTTCAAAATGCAAAGAATTGAGGGACCAATGGGTAGAAGTTGCCTGACTGAACCACAGGCTTTAAAAAAAAAAAAAAAAGCCTAAAAACTCATCAGAACCTCTTAACTACTAAAGTTACTACAGAAGTATTCCTATTTCTACAGCAACAGCAAAAGAACCTAACTACTGACTCTGTCTTCAAATAAACAGATCCTCAAGCTGTATTGTTTGTTGATTTAACACTATCGGAACCTACTTTAAATTTATTGTAATCTGCTTTGAGACTATTCATGGTTAAAAGCACAATATCAAATGCCAATCAAAAATAAAGATGTAGAATATTCCTTGACTGAAAAAGAGTATTTTTTTTAGTTCAACTGAGACCTCTCCAGGATTCGGTCATAAGACAAACCCAACCTGGATCTTCATGCAGAAAAAAGAAAAGGTCCCTGCAATAGCCAAACTCTCCCCTGTGGAGGCAGTAACAAATCTCCTTCCAACAATTTGATTAGATCTGCATACTAAGGATGCCATGACCAACCTGGAGCCACCAGAATCACCAGCCCTGGAAGATTTGCAATCTTGCAGATCTATGCCCACTAGTGGTCATACGGAGGAAACAACACGAACCATTCTCAGAAGGCACTATTAAATCAAGTCATCCAGGCTAGCCGAACTTTGCTGTTTCCTTCGACTGAAAAACTGTTCCATTGTCATCTGTTGCTCATTGCCATATGTCACAGAGGTTACTCCCACCTGTGTACAAACATATTGTACTTTGTTCAGGAAGGAGCCCATTTTCCAGAAACTACACAACCAACTGAGAAGCCTGTCCCAAACACTCAACTGCACTAACGTGCAACTCCAAAAGGAACTTCACATAAATTTCTGCCAAAAGTAACAAGTTTGTCTCCTCTGAAATCTCCTGGCATCCCTTTGATGATCCACTCATGCCACCTTGGTTGCATTGTCAGACCTAAAACCAGGCCGTTTGTCCTCTGAGAATGAATGTAAATTTAGTAGTGTTAATTGGATCGGTCTGGCTTTCCATCACATGATGGAGCACTTGGCTTCTTCCATTAATCAAGTTCCCTGATCCACCTGATCCAGATAATGTGCTCTCCTGCCTCAAGCTGGAAGCCATTGACAGTGACACCTAGGCTAGAGACTCGAGGTCCATTCCTAATTCTATGAGACTGCCGTCCCAACTACAAACTCAATCTAAACTGCACCAGTATAAAAAATCTTACAGAGTAACTCTAAAACTGAGAATTTCACCTGGATAAGAACACCTTCTGAACAGTCTCATATGCACCCTTGCCAATTGACTAATTCCAAGGGCACCGTCAAGGACCCCAATAGAGTACTTGGAAAAAACCTACACACTGTCAGAACTCTGAGAGCTAGAAATAATTACACTTGGTCCTGTAGACCCAACAAGCTCACTCAACCCATCTTTGCATTGAGCAGAATCCCCTGCTATTCTGGAATCTGAGAGGGCGTGGAGACTGCTCTTCACACAGTTCACTATGCAACCCAGGTCCTGTAAGAAGTGGATCATGTTCCTCGTAGCTGACACGTTTTCTGAAGCCGACCTTTCTAGAACCAATCATCCAGATAAAGGGGTGAATCAAATTACCTCTCCTGTGCAGAGCTGTCACCCTTACCTCCATGACCTATAAAAGATTTATAGGGCCGTTGTCAATTCAAAGAGAAAAGACTGCACCTGGAAGTGCAGATACTTCTGATGGTCTTCCCCTAAGGGAATGTGAAAGCACGCTTCCAAGATCCAGAGAGGACAGGAACTTCCCTTGCTCACTGCCACTATGACAGACTCCACAGTAACAAACCGAAGGACAGTTTCAAGGATTTCATGACTTGCTGTAAAACCAGGATAAGTCAAAAGCTCCTCGCTTTCTTTGGGAACCACAAAATAAAAGTGACTACTGTTCCTGGCTTATAAACCTTCCGATCTGGTAACACAGCACTCAAATAAAAGCCCCAAACTAGTTCTTGAATTTACTGATCTATGGACATCTGGATACTAGGGTAATAAAATCCGTACATCTCCGGAACTGGAGGCCCTCAAAACTTCCTTGTGAGCTGTGAGAGGAACTTGCCATGTTTGCTACCTTTTTAAAAGACCAAAAAGAATTGAAAACTGTCATAAGGCCTAACTGTCTGAAGACCAATCTTTCTGGCAAACAGTAGATTTTCTGTGAAAAGAATCTATATCCAAATAGTTTTTTGCAAAAGAATCTGCAGCCCAGATAGCGGACTAGCTGCTATAACAGAAGCCTTACTCCTAGCAGTCGTGTCTACCCAGCCATAGGCGGCATCAGCCAAAAATGCTGTTCCAGATTCAAGTTGAGCTACCACTTGTAATACTGAGGAGCCACTATGAAATGCAGCTTCCTGAATATGCTGCCAGAAATGCAAATTTACTTTAGTAGCCACCTGAAGCAACTTACTAGAAAGTCTTCAATGCCCACTGCCTAACCTGGGCATCCTTAAAGGGCAGCATCTCCCTCTACAGAGGGTGGTACACATAGTAACACCACACACACTAGGGCACCCACCTTAGAGAAAGAGGGCTTCTTTTTTCTTTAACTGGCAAAGGGTATAATTTCAGCAATCATCCACTTTAAAATTAGCCTGCAACCTCCCCAGTACCTGGACAGCTGCTGGAGGAAGGCAGGATAACAGCAGTTCAGGCCTGAGATGGGCTGTGGTGAGGCTGAGGTCAGCATGGGAGCCTATAAGGGGTGACATCGGCAAACCTGTTAGTCTCTGTTTCCATCTGCTGGTTGTGAGCAGAACCCATTCATCTGGACTGGTCTGGCTGGATGAAAATGAAAATCTACTCATGTATTTTCCCTCCCCAAAACTCTCTCTGCCACTGGGATGGTCCATTTTCGCCACATCTAAACCTAACTGCCTATTGAAATTATGTGTAGCAACCCTAAAGGATCTAGCTGAGTAACCCCTTAGTTACTGGCTGGATCTATTTAAAAACTGTCGTACAGACTGAGAGAGGTTAGGGGAGAGAAAACGCATGAGTAGATTTTCTTTTCGAGCTTCCATACAAGGTTTCAAGTGCACAGCTGACCCACACAAAAAGCAGGTGCAAGGTTTATGGGCACTTTTCTATCCTTCTACCTTGGAAGTACTTTTCACAGTAAAATTAAACTGGGTAAGTTTCCTTTTCAAAATGAACTACAATGACCTGCATACTCAATGCACGTGCATATTTGCGACTGCTCTTTCTGCAGGGGGCTGATCAGGGCTAAAAAGTGCGTGCAGATCAAATCTAGGCGAGCTGTTTCTCCTCCCTGATCTGACCATGCCCCAGGGAGATCTATTTAAGCCAGCTAAAAGTGTGACTTCGCTGGAAGTCCGTGCAAATGGGCAGTTTTCAGAAAGCTCCAATTTACCTTGGTTAAGTGGTTTTGGAAATAGTCCGCTTTGACATTAGTGTGGTTTGCAGTAGAGTCCTCTTCAACGTAGCTAGCATAAGCTGTTGGCTGGTGCCCTCCTGTGTTCAGATTTCGCTACCATGCATTCTTAAGTTTGATACTGGACAGAACGTCCAAACAAGATGTAAGTAACTGCATGTACATTTCTGTGAGTACTAAAGCATTCTAACTAGAGTGCACAATACATTTCAAAGGAGAGGAGGATTAGGGAATTCATGGCTGCTGTCTTATCCCTAACTGATCTTAAGATAGGCATGTTAGGAAAAACAGAAGAATGAGAGAGCGAAGGGAACAGGAAACAGCAAAAGAGGGACCTGGCCAGCCAGTTAAAAATAGATGGAGGGAGCGAGTAGCAGGGTTATAAAGGGATCTGAGGAATTGAACTAATGGTCAGACTATCGCACGGCACATGCCGCACACCAATGTTCTACTCAGTTTTCAACAGATTTTGAGATGCATCGTTTTGGCAGGGGTGTGCTGAAGGGGCCCACATTCTGTCACATGTGCTGGCATTATCAAGGGATACAGCATTTTTGGATGATTGTTGCCCAGGAGATTGCCGATAGTCTCGCTCACCCCCGTATACATTGCACCACTAACTGGACTTTTGGGTAAATGGGACAGATCCCTGGTCCCTCCTCAACACCGGCGACTTGTAGGTCAAATGTTCCTTGCTGCTCAGCTAACCCTAGGCACATTCTGGAAACGTCATCCCCGTGTAGAACATTGGCGTATGCAAGCACGGGAGAAAGCTGTTATTGAAAGACTACAAACGGGAATGGAAGAGTGAACAGTTCAAGTATGATGTAATTTGGGATATTTATCATAAAAGATTATGCTTCTGCTGTACCAGAAGTGCTGTTTATGTAGCACCATTGCGGGGAATGATTTGTTTGTGTTGTTTGGTATGCACTGTATACTTGTACTTGGCATAATTATATATATATTTAGGACGGTGATAACACTTTCTTTTTACCTAGTTTGTATGCCAAGAAAAGTTTGTAAATAAAGTTAAAAAAAAAAAAAGAGGGAGTGTTAGGAGCTGGAGCAAATCCTCTTTCCTTCAAGGTACCTGACTGATTAGCTTGGTTTCTTTTGCAGCAGGAGAGCCATCAACAACAAAGCAACAACGAAGGGGTTTGCTCCCAAATCAGCTGCGCCACCTAAAACGCTAAAGGGACCCAAAGCACTGCTGCAGCAACTAACATCAGCAGGGCCCAGAGCAGTGCCACTTCAGGGACAACAGAGAAGGCCCAGAACGTGAAAAGCAGAAGCCGCACCAGGAACCAATGCTCGTGTGAGAGTTTTCAGGGGACCGGAATGGCAGCGAACGAAGCAGCAAGAGTGTGGCTTCAATCTAAAGGGTTTCTACCTGAGGAAACACTGAGAGCCTGGGAGTTGGGCCACTAGCAAAGTAAAACGGAAGAGCATAGGCCAAAAAGCAAGAGAGCTGCTGAAAGCGTTTCCACAAAACTCAGTGCAGTAACCGACGAGTTTAAGAAACCAGGGGAAGGCTTTAAGCAGTGGGCAAAGACCGTAGCATTATCCGGGTATAAGCTCTGTCTGCTAAAGCGGAAGGGGTTTCTTTTCTTTTATATTGATATAAATATATATATATATGATACAATGTATTTATGCTTTGTTGTACTCCACTCAGATCTATATGGGTTAGCGGAATATAAAAGCTAAATATTTAGGAAAGGATGCACCAACATTCTTAATACATAGCTGATAACAGGGTACACACTAGAAAGAAATCTCATTTACTTTTGCTGGTTATTTCATTTTTCTTTTTTTTCTTTGATAATTTTGTTGTATCCATAACGAAATCAACAAACAAAATGGGGGGGTGGGGGGGGGGGGGGAACTCAGCAAAATATAAGAAAAGCTACAAGATAATGGCACAGGCTTCAGGTTGACCAGTGGCCATGTGGACAACCTGGAGCTGCAGGACAGGAAATACTGGGGATCAACTCCTGCTCCTGAAAGACCCACAGATAGGGTAAGGAGGAGTTGGAGGATGGACCCATAGCAGGTTGCTGCTTTTTGTAATTTAAAGATGGCTTCAAAACAAAATCAACATTTTGTTAGGTTTTCTTTTGAAAACAAAGCAAAACAAACAGGAAACGTTGCTGTTTCCTATTTTGTTTCAAAGGCCATCACATCCTTATGGAATAACAGATGTAAAGAAGAGAGTTTGAGACATCTTAGGGGCTGGGGCCAGGAGATTATAGTGTAGAGATAGCTTGCATTTGTCAGAAGACAGAAACCAGGATCCCATCTAAGCAGCTCAGATTATATATTGACAAAAATGATTACTAGAGGTGTGGGGTGGTGGACAAAAGCTACTTAAAACGGGCTGTCACCTCCACAACAACAAATATCATCCTCCATCATCCGTAAAACCATCCATTCCCAAGCCCCTCTTAGCCTTCAAATCCCGCTCAGATTACACTCCTCATTCAGACCCATCAGAGAAGCCTACAGAGGATCGTTACATGTCCCCCAATCCAAAGTGACACACCACCTCTCCTTCAGGGAACAAGCCTTCTCCACGGCAGGACCTTCTATTTAGAACGCAATTCCCCCGGACCTCAGACAGGAACCATGCTTATTAACATTTAGAAAAAGACTTAAGACATGGCTATTTAGACAAGCCTTTCCCGAATCTCACTGACTCTCCCAATGGGCCTAACTGACTGACTGCCTCAACCATCAAGATACTTTCCAGCACTATGCAAATAGTTGTTCCTGTTCTTACTCCTAAAACTATTCAGGCTTTTTTTTTCTTCTCCCAGTTCCTGCTTCCCCTGTTTTATTGTAACTTTCTCGCTTCTCTCCACCTGTTAAATGTTCAAGGTTATCACTCCCCTTGTTACTTGTAAACCAGCATGATGTGATTTTATCATGAATGCCAGTATAAAAAAGCTTTAAATAAATAAAAATAAATAAATAAAGTTAGCGCTGAAGACCAGAGGTGTGTATCTTACAAGATTTCCTGAAAAGAACACAGCAGACAAAAGGTGAGGGTGGCAGAGGAAAACGAGGGAAGGAGGCGTTCCTGAAAGGTTATGAGCACAAATATTTGTCATCCGGGTAATACAATTGCAGACTTGAAAGCCCTAATGGACTTTACCCATCTGTAATCTTTCCAGAAGGGACAGAGTAGGTGATGGGGGGGCGGGGGGGCATAGCACTTAATATTATTTCTATGTAATGGGAACAATTTTCAAAACACCCTCACTATAGGCACTTTAGAGAGTCTGATAGAGAGATTTTTGCACTGTTTACCAGTGGAAAATATTCCTTTGAAAATTGTCCCATTCCCCACGTTGGAAAAAGTTCTCATGCTATCCAGAGTGCTCCTATCTTCCCCCATGGTAAAAAGGAGGGGGTGGGCTGTCTGAAATCCCTGCCGCTAACCCTGCCAGTTTCCCTAGCCACGTTGGTGGCCAGGGGTTAGGCAATAGTTGGTGGGAGATTTATCTGGTAAGTGCTTCTAGTTATTTAGATAATTTTTATCCAGATATCTTGCCTGCTAAGCAGGTTTTTGAATATGGACACCAAGATGGCTAAGTTTAGGCATCTTTAAAGTGGGCAGGGTCAGTGAAGGGACCAGGTCAGGTGAGTAAGGTTAGAGTCTCAGTAGTGGGCTCCTTATTTAAGTGCATAAAGTTAAGTGAATGAATGAATGGCAATCCTAAATGTAAGTATCTTAGTTTTAAAGTTAGGAATTGGAATTAGGGCAGGGATAGGCAACACCAGTCCTTGAGTGCCACAAACAGGTCTGATTTTGTGGAACTCACAAGGAACATGCAGGAGATAGATTTGCATACAATGGGGGTAGTGTATGCAAATATATTGCATGCATATACAATTGGGAATATCAGGGACATTAGCAGCTATGGGCACATGGGACACGTGCCCCAAATCTCCTCCTCCTCATGGATGTTGGGCCATGAAGAGACCTGGCAGGGCCACTGCTGGATCTGACATTGCCATGGATCCCATTCAACAATAGCCAAAGAAGAGGCTCGGGGAGACCAGTGATGGCTGAAGTTGTCCTGAAGAGAAGGGGAGGGCTGGAGTCTGTATGTGTGTGAGAGAAAGTGAGCATGTGGGAGCCAGTGTGTGTGTGTGTGTGAGAGAGAGAGCGCGCATGTGGGCATGGGTGAGAATGCGCATATCTGAGCAAGGGAGCCCGGGGGGGGGGGGGGGGGGGGGGATCTTGTGTGTGCATGAGAGCGAACATATGGGAATAAGGGAGCGCATGTGTGAGACAGCAAGTGGGAGTGAGGGAGCTTATATGTGCATGTGTGAGAAAGAGAAAGCATGTGAGGATGAAAGAGCCTGTGTGTGCGAGAGAGCAGAGGTGGGCCTATAATGAGGCAGGGTGAGGTGGCTGCCCTAAGCGGCAACGTTTTGGGAGCAGCAGGTATGCCCCCCCCCTTCTAAAAAAAAACCCAACAAAAACACCTCCGAGACTGCAGCTGCTGCACTTTGCCTTTCAAATTTCTAACACCAGTAGGGTTCCATGGGATGGAGTTTGGCCAGCAATAGGAAGATCTGCTGGCCCACCAGTGTTTTCCCCTGCAGCCAGCGGCCATAGAAGAGGACCTATGGCGCTGCTCTTTCCCCTGCAGTTGGCAGCTGAAGAAGGCCGAGCGTACCGTTTAGCACGTGTCTATTACCCTTTATACTGTAAGGGGTAATTGAGCGTCGAAAATGCGTGGCCAACCACCAGAAAACTAATAGCGTTCATCACAAGCAAATGCATGTTGATGAGCCTATTAGTTAGTCACCCAGGATACCGAAAGTAAAATGTGCAGCTAAGCCGCACATTTTACTCTCAGAAATTAACGCCTGTCCAAGGGCAGGCGTTAAATTCTGAGCAACCCAGAAAAGTGTAGAGAATAGCAGAAAATACTGCTTTTCTGTACACCCTCCGACTTAATATCCTAGTAAAAAAATAATCTCCTCGCCGGTCAGCAGTTAGCAAAATGGATGCTCAATTTTACCGGCATCCGTTTCCCTAACCTGTGGCTGTCAGCAGGTTCGAAAACTGACACCGGTAAAATTGAGCGTTGGTTGTCAGATAACCACCGCTACCACTAATAAGAGGTGCTAGGGACGCGCTATTTTCCCTAGCATCTCGTTATTAGCACACCACCTCATTTAAATACAGAATCATGCGATCAGGAGAGGTGCCTGTGCGCGTGTCGAAAGAGTGGGCGCTTAACACAGAGTGCCCTCTCTCCCACATTTCTTACTGTATTGGCCTGTGATTGTGAGAGAGCGTGAGAGGGCCTGTGTGTGTGTATCCTCCTCCAATCTACAGTTTTAGGGTGACTGGAAACCTAAAATTCACAGCTATGGAAAACAGAGAATTTATTTTATCTTTATTAGTTTTAAATACTGGATCTGATGTATCTGGTGTTTTGAAATATTTTATTGGTGTTTGTTAATATTTCTAGACATTTTTGTATGTGCTTTATTTATTAAATTATTTTGTCAGATGCAAAAACGGTTTAAAGGTGGCTGGATAACTTTATTCAAGGTTATTCAGCTTGACATTTATCCCAGTGAACATCCCTGCTAACTTTAGCTGGATAAACTATCCATTTTATCCTTTTAGAAAACTGGCCTCTCAGGTATATTATAGAGGATACTGACGAGCTAGAACTGCGAGCCGAATGAGGCGGAATATACATTTTTAAACAACTGTTTCTCCGGTGTTGCACTGCATCGAGTCTGGCTTCTTGGGGTTTGCAGTTCAGTTTTGGTCTGCATATTCCGATTGCTTGCAATCAAGAGCCAAGGCTAGGGGAGGAGGCGTGATCAGTGTTTCATTCATTCCACCCTTAATGGGATGCAGTTGCAAATTGTTCAACCAAGGAGGGGGTGGAAAGCATAAGTAATTGCATTTGGCAAGCACAGACAGGTTACCTTGTTTTTGTATATTGCCTCTCTCCCCCCCCCCCCCCCCCCCAGAGGTTTACAGCATTTCTTAACTTTTTCAAGCTCAAGGAACACCTTAAATATGTTGTGTGGCACACCAGGCCTCCTCAGAGCAAGCAATGCAGATACGAAGGACTCCCATGGCCAAAAGAAGAGCTCACCAGTCTTTCTTCCAAATTTGAAAACCAGAGAGAAAGGGGGTCGACCTAGAAACCCATCACCGTGGACCAGCTCCATCTATATACAAGTGCAGGAGAAGGGACAAGTCCGTGTTGTGCAGGCAACTGGCTCAATTAGTTACCTTAACTGCTGCTTCTGGAAACCAGATCTCCTCCACTGCTGTGCACAACTGCGGGTTAAACTATGCACTCGGCCAAGTGCACCTTATTACATTGGCCAGTGAGGCTGGAGAGGCTCACAGGCAGCTCATGAAGGGGAAGATGAGGTGCCCTGGGCAATGTCTGCTACTCACAGCAGGGCCCAACTATTCATGAATGCCAGGTGTCTATTAATTACCCCACTCCAGGCCTCGTGCTGGCTCTAGAAAGGAGCTCCTACACGTTTAAGAGCCAGCACTGGTGTCTCTTGTTTCAGGGGCTGAGAGCAGAGGCCAGGTACTGGTTTGGATCTGAGTGACAGGCAGTGGTGACGTCTTTATGGCCCACCTCATCAGGTCTAATGGTACACTGGTTGGAAAACACTGGTTTAGAAGAGACTTGGGGTGGTGAATGCGATTTCTAATTTTTTGCTTAGTCACTCTCAGTGATCTTAGGAAACTTCAATGTACATTTTATTGCTGTAGATCAGGGTGTTCAGTTTTATGGCCAATTTAAATTTTGTTCAGATTATTACACATCGAGCAGGCCTTACCTTGGATCCTCTTTTTTTTTTTTTTTGCATCATGATTCTCTTTCCCTGTTACATTACGAGCTCAGTGTCTCTGAAGTTTTCTGGTCTGACCACTTAAGGATCTTCTTATCAAAAAGAGATCCTAAAGTATTTCAGTAAATAAGCTAGAACACAGACAATTTAGGATAACAAAAAAAGGGTTAATTGTGGATAATTTTGCAGAGGCCTTACTGATGAGTCACCCACACTTGATTGCCTTTCTTTACATGGAATGACTGGTGTTTGTCATCAGGAATTAATGATGGGCTTTTGATATTATTGCTCCTATAAGTAAATCGGTTAGTCAAAGCTGGATAATAGAGCACCTTGGTTTACAGAACAGCTCAGGATTTTAAAGACAGGGTTGACTTGAATGTAACTAGAGGAAATCTCATAATATAGAAGATAGAGTTGTATACATTGCACCTGAATGTTTGTAGCATTTACATTCTGAAAGCTTAATTGTTTTGCACCTCATTTAAAGAGCAGCAGTTACAACAGTATGTAGTAATTGCATGGGGGCTCCAAGAAAGCATGGATGTTGGGAATTTTATATGCACAACTACCAAAAGAAGATGAATCTCAACTGAGCAGAGTGGATGGGCCATGGCGTCTTTACCTGTTATCTACTGACTTACAAGCATGAAACCCATTGGTTACCACTCTCCAAATTTTTTTGCTTCCACACTCAGGCTGGCTCGCTTGGTCATCCTCCTCCTCTGTGGAACAGTAACACAAGCCTTACTGAAATCCAGGAAGCCCCTCTCCACTCTCCTGGCATGCTCATCCCAGAATTCCAGCAGATTGGTTGGGCAAGATCTGCTGGCTGTGAAATGCATTATTCTGTTTCTTCAGCACCCGCTCCAGGCCGGTGTCCATCCTTAATGTCAGATTCATGGGCCCTGTAACATTCTTCCTGCTCTTTAGCTCTTGGGATGGAGTCTCAGCTCTGATGTGTGTGCAATTCTAAGAGATTGAATTTACTTATCCCTTCCACACCCCTACCGAGAAATAGCACAGAAAACAGGTTTTTCCTTTTTTTTCTCCTCTTAACCACTGCTTTATTGTTCAAAAAGATAAAAAATGCTCCCCGAGAATCATAACTGCAGCTATGATTGAGATACTACACTTCAGCAGTAGTGGTGGCTGTGATTTTTTTTAAATGTTTTGTTCTTAAACACTTTACTAAGATATTTTCTTGCTTTACAAAGATGCTTTATAATATTCACACATTTCCACAACTCTCTTTGTGTGTCAAGGACTTTATAACCACTGCACATAACATTATCTTCTAGCCATTCGTGCTTTTGTCTCCAATCCCTGGCAACAGTACAATTCCAGGAACCCAAAGCTGTAACATTTAGCTGAATAACACAATTTATCCAGCTAAATGCAGAGTTTTCAATAGCCCTGGTATTTACCTGGCTAAAGATTAGCCGAGAAACTTATCTGGCTACCTCGGATACATTAGGAGTTAGCCAAATAAGTTTTTCAGCTAAACTTTAGCCATCCCCAGGAGCTGGTGTGAAGTCACCCGGGAACCTGCTTCTGCATAACTTTAGGCTTAACCAGCTATATTCAAAAGAATATCAGCGACACATTAAAAAAAAAAAAGGCCTGCCTCTACAGCCTTGACTCTCGTCCTGCCATGCGCGTTCCTAACTCGGGCTAGCAGACCCGGGTCCCCCCCACGCCCCAAGCTCCCTCCCAGTGATGGTGGAAAAACGTGGCCGGCAAAAGGCCTGAGGCGGCAGACCAACTTCCCCCTCCAAATATTTTACTGTGGAAGTGGGTGCCCCCTCTCCCCAAGCCGACCCCCATCATTATACCCCGACACTGCAAAGGCCAGTGGGGCCACTAGAATATGGCTCCTGCTAGCATCAGTTGTTGCCTCAACAGCAATGCTGATAGCAAACAGGAGGCCTATGGCCGCAGGGCCAGACAAAAAAAAAGAAAACAAAAAGTGTTGCTTAACTGGAATATAGCTGGTTAAGCTGAACGCTATCCAGCTACTTTTATAGCCAGAGCACTTTAAACCTAACCAGGGACATTCCAAAGATGGCTCCTCAGATTTAAAGTAATCTGCTATAGTGAACCAGATCACATTATTCGGGGATATTCAGCGGGACATTTATCCCACTGAATATCCAGCAGGATAAACATCCTTCTCAATACCCCTGAACTATAGCTGGATGACTTAATTTAACCGGCCATCTTTTGAATATCTGGATAACATTAGCTGGATACGTTGGGTCGTTAAGAACCACTGAAGCAATTTTGCCAAACATATAAAATCTTCCTATACTTTGCTTTCTATAGTTGGCATCATCCTTTCAAATGCTCCATGATGTCTAGGGTCCCAGGTCCTAATGTGTAGGACTCCCGAGGCAAGAGCAACAAGGCACATAATGCTTCCAGAAACCAACAAACAGTGCTTAAAAAAAAACCCTCTCCAATTTCAAGTAATTAGTGAATTATCTCAGGCATAAAAGCTGCGCATGACAATGCTGTACCTTCAGAGGGAGGATTTGGTCACATTATGAACAACTGGATACCTGAAACCATTGGTCTAGAGCAGGGGCTCTCCACCCACTCGTCAGGACACACCTAGCCAGTCAGGGTTTCAGGATATCCACTTTGATTATGCATGAGCTAAATTTGCATGCACTGCCTCCACTGTATGTAGCTCTCTCATATGCATATTCATTGCAGATATCTTGAAAACGTGACTGGCTGGGTGTGCCTCAAAGACTGGATCCATAGTGCTATAGATACTGCTGGAAGCAGCTGCCTACATATTTCTTACATTCCTATGCTTTTCTTGATTTTTCACCTCACCCTTTCTGTGATAAAGATCTATCTGCCTCACTCACCTCTTTCAATACTTTTAAAATTGTGTGTCCATTCATTACAGGAGGGATTCTATCTTCCCACCTGTTTTATCTGGCTTCATGGATGTTAAGATGTTAATTCTGATGCCAGCACTAAGCCCCCTCAGAGCTACAACTGCCTTGAAAAAATAGGGCTTTCTACAATTTAAAAAGGACATAACCCAAATAGCCCACAATTCAAATTTCAAGAGAGATTTACTTCCCTGTAACGTGAGAGGTCTTACAACACAGAATTACCTGCACACGAACAAGGGATGCCCATCTAGCACAAGCACAGACAACCTTACTGCACATGATTAAATAGCTTATGTATTGTTATAAAACCAGCTAGGAGAGTCAGGCACATTCAACCAGCCCCAGCTAACAGTAGTGAATTCCATGTAGACAGCATGGAAAAATGCAATACCAAACTCCACTTTAGTTGAAGGATTGCATGTTAGTGTGATTTAAAAAAAAAAAAAAAAAAGACATGCTTTCAGAATTAGAACTCTTAAGAATTTATCATCACTAAGGGCAATATTCAAAGGAATTGTCCGGCTACCTTGTGGACACAGACAAAACCTGAGATATGAAACTGGCTCCCTTATGTAAAAAGCATTACCTGCACAAAATTTAGCTGAATAAAGAGAGGCAGTGTGACTAAACCTTATCCAGCCAGCGTTTATATTCAGCATTAACAGTACACTAGTATTTCACTCCCCCCCCTCCCCCATATAGAGAGCAAAGACAAAGTTCTAGGCATTTGCATGGCGAAAATGTAATTGTCATACAGCGAATCCGCATCATCTGGCGAAGAAAGCATTACTCATGCTGCGTCCACACGCGACCAGACAGTTGAACAGTAGGAACACTGATTTGTTTTCATGTGCACATTTAATAAGAGAATTCTGAGACAGAGTTTGCACACTGAGTTACTCAGGTTGCTGGTGGTTTTCTCCTCTTCAGTTTGATGACCCCCATTCCTCTTCTCCCTCCCCCTCCTGTGCCAGGTCTCCTTCCTAGCATGGTGCTACCAGCCTGCGCTTGCGGATGCACTCCCAGATCCATTTGGGTGAGACCTGCTTCGCGTCCAGGGTCCCCTGGGTCTTGTCGCTCATCACGTGTGTCGCCGAGGACGTGTCAAACTCTTGCACCAGGTCCCCATCAAAAGCGATAAAGTAGCGCCGAATTTTGCTGAAGTCATCCAGAGAGGACGGCAGGTAGAGCCTCACCCCAGTGAATATATTCAGTAGAGTCTGTGAATTAAGAAAGGGACAGTGAGGAAGGAAGGAAAGAGGTCAGCATCCCTCCACAGAGATGGGATTAGGATCAGATTCAATATAAAACATTTAAACGACTCTCCAGAAAGTCACTGTAACGACAGCATCTTCATTTGATCCTGACCCACAGTATCTGCTCCGGATCTGTCCCCAACAGAGCACATTCAGGCTGATCTAGATGCAATGACAGCTGCTGAAATATTAAAAGAAGCGGTAGGAGGTTTGGAGGGATATCTGCCATACCCTTTCTTTCTAAGCAGTACATTCTGGTGCATGCACAAAGCACACAAGCTTGGAGAAGGAACTGACCTAGGTCTGTGTGCCCGAGAGAGACCTGGCGTACCCGACTGCATGGCTTTCCTTTGTTTAATCCAAGCCCCCTGACTCTGAGGTGATCTTGTCCTATTTCCACCACCCGGTGTTTCACCTTAAGAGACAGAAGGATCCCAGCTCATACCGATTATAGCTGCAATAGAATTTACCTCTAAGCCATCCTACAAACCAGGAACAGCAACCACCCTCCATGTAATCCATGTCCCATCTAAAATTTCAAATGAGAAAAAAAAAAAATCCACATTCCATGTGCAAACCTTTTCAGGTAGATTTAGAAGAGGAACTTCAGCAAGCACCTCAGCACCACATCTACACCCATGAAGGCAGGCAACAGACCAAGCATATCTCTCTTCTTCCTGGGCAGTCAGATTTTAGGACACTCAACCTCCACCCTTGGGAGTTTGCTCTTTCATTAAATAAAGTTAGTTTCTTCCCTTCCAGAAGAGCTAATCCACTTGTTTTTAAAAATTCCTGCTAGTAGCATGCCATGATGATGGAAATCCAGCCCTGCGTGCTCAGGGGATTTCCTTCCTAGAGGTAACAATCCCTGGTTACTGTACTGCACAAGAGGCTGCAGCAAGCATGAGGTGAAAGCTTAGCTTACGGTTTATTTAGAGACATGAAATGCAAGAGATGGAGCCAACAAAGTTATCGGCTAAAATAGGACAACAAAGGAGAAGTCATTGCACACAGACATAGCGCACAATGAGTATTTCCAATGTGGCTTTAACTGACTCAGGACTATTGGTTTTGAGGAAAGAGCTTTATATGCCTTACGCAGAGGCAGTCCAACAGCATCATACAGAATACAGGGATTTCTTGTGATCGATGAACAAGGCTTTTGACAAGAAAGGAAATCGCATTTCTAGATGACAAGCACCCAGTTACTCCTACAATTTAGGAGTTTCGTAAGTTTCTCTTCACCCTCCATGCAGACCTACTGCATCATATGTTGGATCTGTTCTGGAGCCACTTTAGTTTCATCATCTTCCTTATATCCCAAATTCCTCATTATGTAAAAGATTATGCAGATAGTGGAGTTACTTACCTGTAACATTGGTTCTCCGAGGACAGAAGGATGTTAGTCTTCATACATGGGTGACATCATCAGACGGAGCCTGGCGAAGAATTTTGATTTCAAAGCTACTAGAAGCTTTGAGCATGTCCCACTGGTCATGTGCCACCCTGGTCACTCTCCTGCATCCCATGCAGGGCCCCTCAGTCCATGATAAAGCTAAGACCTGGAGAAACCAACTTCAACAGGAGGGCAGGGGGGTTTTGTGAGACTGACTTCCTGCTGTTCTTGGAGAACCACTATTACAGGTAAGTAACCACCTTCTCCAAGGACAAACAGGATGGCTGTCCTCATACATGGGGAATCCCAAGCTATAGGCTGCCTCAAAAAAAAAAAAAGGAAAACCTAATCAAAAAACAGTGCCAATGGGCAAGAGTGTGTGGAGACAACAGACTATCTTAACATTCTAGGTTTTCTCCCCCAACCCCTCTTCCACCCAGCGGCAGTCTGGACCAAAGGGCAGGCCTTAGGAGGTATGAAATAGGGTTCTACATATCAAAGAGGCTCCATAGGAAAGACTAGCTAAAATAAACTCATTGCCACGTCGGGAGCCCATGTTGAAACAGTAGTGAGATGAACATGGGGAGAAAATGTCATGCCAGAACTTTGCTACAGATGCCACCATGGCTCCAAAATTGTGAGCCTTGACATGTCCCATCAGACTCAGGCCTGCCTGGGTATAACAGAAGGGGATACAATCTGCTAGCCAAATGAAAACAGATCATCTGATGGAATATCTGATGGCTCCAGACAGAATTACTACAGCTCTCTTGTAATCTAAATTGCAATGACAATCCATCTTTGTAGACTGAAACAACCGTTGGCAGAGATCTAGGGTATGTGCATAAACTTTATATAAGGTGGATAAGTTACTGTGGCCTACAGTTCCCTGAATCTGCGTGCCAAGTGACCCACTACCCAAATAATGACCTTCCATGTCAGGTACTTCTGCTCACAACAGTCTAGAAGCTTCCATCTGCTGGGTGCGAAACTACACTGAGGTTCATTAATACAGTGAGAGGCATCTACTGAAGCCAGCCGCACATGAAATGGAAAACCAAAGGCTGTATAGAGATGGATGTACCATGTTAAACGCCAAATACATTGAGGCAAACTCCAAGCTGGATCTCAAATCCGACTCAGAGATTAAGAAAGTACCCCAGCAGTTTCTGTGTAAAACAGGGGAAAAGATTTTTCTATCACACCACACAGCAAAACTCCTCTACTTCAAAACTCTAGGATTTATTCTGGAAGTCCTTCCAGGAAGCTAGAAGAATTCAAGACATCAGCAGACAGATTCAGGGTTTGCAAGGCTACCCTTTTGATGCCTAGGCTATAAGAACCCAATTACCAATGCTGGGCATAGCAGTCCTTCATCCTGAGCAATTAGCACTGGGGAATCCCCTGTCTCAATGGGTCTTCGGTGGACGTCTCACAAAGGAGAACAAACCAAATTATCTCAGCCAATAGAGAGCTATGAGGGTCATAGTTCCCTGTTCATTGCTGAGTTTCTGTAAGGTCTTGCAACCAGAGGAATTGGAGGATACAGAAGGCATCAATTCCATCCTAAAGTGAAGGTATTCAAGGTTAGTTGCCCTGGGCTCTTCTCCTGTAACAGAAGCTCAGGGACTTGTCCCAAGAAGAGACAAACAGAACTACAAGTGTGCACCCCCTGCAATAGTCTATCCAGGGGACCATTTAAGGGTTCCAGTCTACCCACCAGGAGTCACCTCGCCTATCAGATTTATGGCTCAGAGGACCAGTCTATGAGAGATGGCGCAGTGCCATATCTGGATAGTTTACTGCCATAGGAAGTACGATCCTATTCCTCCCTACTTGTTAATGTAGAACATAGCTACCCTGAATGTCTGTTTGGGTGAGACCAAATTTGTCAGCCAATCAAACCCTGAAAGTCTTCTGTGCAAACCTTGGGTTCACTGACTTTTCAACTGTAAAGCCGTGCCAAAGGAGTACTCTGTACAGATGAATCTCTAAGAATCAACAACTCTGATATATCTCCTGCTGATATCTGCTAACACGTTATTACCTCTTCGCAGCAGATATCAACCTGTAACTTATCTCTTACAGAAGGGCTTTTGCTCTAATTGCATCTAGTAGAGCTCCTATAAATTGTGATTATAGTTCATAATTTAATATCACAATTCATGATTACACTTAAAAAATTAAAAAATAAGTGTACAATATTGCAGGGGCATTAATAATAAAACAAATTTATTTATTTAAAAAAAGATTATTTATCCACATACGTGTTCATTTGTAGCGGATTACATCAGAACTTACATAATTAAAATAGTATAGCAATAAGCACAAACAATATATCATGCCAATAGAATATGAATAGATAAATTTCAAAGCAGGATGTTTTCTTAATTTACAGAATTAAAAAAATTTGTTTTTTTAAATTTAGCCTCCATCAATGCTTGTTTGAACATAAAAGATTTAAGAGCTTTCTTGAAGGATTTAACACCGGCAGGTGGCATGCCACCCTGGGGGAGAGCATTTCTAGTTCAGAATATACAATTATTTTATAGGAGTTGATGTACAGCTGTGATTATTTTATATTGCACTCTAAAGCTTGTGAAAAATCTTCAGAGGGATCTAAAACGTTTATGGGAAGCCAATGTAAAGTTGAGAGAACTGTTGTGATGTGCACATGCATTTTTGTTCCTGTTAATAGCCATGCCGCTGTATTTTGGGCAATAAAGAACAATAAAACCAAGAAATTCAAATATCTGACTAGTAAAACCATACACATCAGGATCAATAAAAAGCAACTATTTGCAAACTCTCAGTAATAAGCCTGTTTAAATACCCAAGTATTATAAACCTTTTCAAAATTGTAGGCAGCTTTGCTTCAGTCAAAGCTTTAATAGAATTTCATTCCAAAATAAAAGTGCTAAATAGCTGAAAGACTTGCATACATTCTCTATTCTAATATTTGTGGATGATGGAATAACCAGGAGTGCCTGCTGGGATGATCATAAAATTGAGATGACGGCCTAACAGAAACATAGTAAAATAGTAACAAAGACATGTCAGCAGAAAAGAACCAAAATAGCCCATCCAGTCTGCCCAGCAAGCTTCTTATGATAGTATCTGCCATGCTATGCAGGTTACCCCATGTTTCTCTTAAGGGTCGCAACTGCTGCTCCGTGTAGTTAACCCCAAGCCTTACGATAATCCATAAAAATTTACCGCTAGCAAAACTTTTACTGGGTGATTAACTTTTTTGAAAATTCAGACAGTGCTGCTTGATGTTCTTAGCTTATTGACTTGGATGTAGAAGCAGTCCTGTGTTTTTCCCCTAATGTCTGTACATCAGGTCCCCAGACTGTAAAAGTCAGGGCCCTCGTTGATTGTAGTCTGAATCCAAATTCCCTTTTTCCCATAGCCGTTGAAGCAGAGAGTAATGTTGGAGTTGGATCACAAGCATCAAGGCTTACTGGTTAAGGGGAGTAAAAGTCGCACCAGCAAATTATCCCCATACTGTAAAAGTCGGGACCCTCATTGGTTGCTATCTGAATCAATTTACCCTTTTGCCCCTGCTGTTAAAAGCAGAGAGCAATGTTGGCGTTGCATCAACAGTATCAAGGCTTATTGGTTAAAGGTAGTAACAGTCGCACCAGCAAGATTACCCCCACCCCCCATGCACTCTTTTCTTCATTACCATCCTCTAGCCTTTAGGGATCCACAGCGTTTATCCCATGCCACTTTGAATTCTTTGAGTGTTTTTATCTTTACCACCTCCTCCAGAAGGGCATTCCAAGCATCTACCACCCTCTCCGAGAGTTGGTTCTGAGATGTCCGCTCTGGAGTTTCATTTTGTGACCCCTAGTTTTACTGATTTCTTTCCAATGGAAAAGGTTGGACATTTGTACATCATTAAAACCTTTCAGGTATCTGAAGGTATGTATCATATATCCCCTGCATATCATCTCTTCCAGGGTATACATATATTCAGATCCTGCAGCGTCTCCTCATAGGTCTTCCGATACTGATCCCACATTTTGGTTGCCCTTCTCTGGACTGCCTCCATCCTGTGTCTATCCCTTTTGAGATAAGGGCTTCAGAAATGAACACTGTACTCAAGGTGAGGCCTCACCAAGGACCTGTACAAGGGCATTATCACCTTTTTCTTGCAGGTTATTCCTCTCTCTATGCAGCCCAGCATTCTTCTGGCTTTAGCTATCGCCTTGTCTCACTGCTTGGCCATCTTCAGATCACCAGACACTATTACCCCAAGATCCCGCTTCTTGGTCCATGCACATCAGTCTTTCACCCCAGATGCATGACTCTGCACTTCTTCGCATTGAATCCCGGCTGCCAAATCTTCAACCACTCTTCAAGCTTTTGTAAATCACTTTCCATTCTCTATTCATTCAGGTGTGTCCACCTTGTTTCAGATCTTAGTATCATCCTCAAAGAGACAAACTTTACCTTCTATCCCTTCCGCAATGCTGCTCACAAAGCTATTGAACAGAACTGATCTCAATACCAATCCCTGTGGCACTCCACTTAACAGACAGCTGTGAGACTGTCTCCTGCAGCTTGTCCCCAAAGAGGTCATCACCTTTGCATGAAAGATCGTCCAACTTCTCGTGAACATCTTCCCAGATGGCACTTGCTCTCAATCAGGCCATCCTCCAGGCCCCTATAACCACTGCCGATGTATGGACTGACATTTGGAAGGCTTCATTTATTATCCTGAGGAGGTGCCGTAACCCTTCCTCCATGTCCATGAAGGGTTGAAGTAGTGCCGCATCCGCAGAATCGCTCTGGAAATGGGGCCTGATCGATTGCAAACACTCAGAGATACTGAGTGATATAGAGCTGGTGTTGCTGGATTTTTGCATTCAGCATGGCTGCTTGGAAGGCCTTCTTCGCGAACTTGGCAAGCAGTGGTTGCCCCGTCCTGGCGGCACTTTGGAATGGAGCCTGGATTTGTCGTCTTCATGGCTGATTCAACCACAGTGAAGGCATGTGGTAACTACATAGCACTATAGTACGGCAACTTCCTCATCTGAAACTTCAGGTCTGTTTTCCTGGACGTTGGAAGTCCTGAGAAGGGGGGACTCCCAGGTTTTCTCCATGATCACATCCAGGACAGAAGCGCTGTAGGCTTGGACGGGACCTTGAAGTTTTTAGGATGCCAAGGACTACTGCTCTAGGGTCTGGTTTCTTCTTTATTTCCACCATAAGCAGAGATCCCACCTTTTCTATAAACTTAAGAGTAAGAGAGGTCCCTCAGGCGGGTCGGACGGCTCTGGGGGCTCCTCAGGCGGGTCGGACGGAATGCTCGTAGAAGGCAGGGGAGTCAGGCGGTTCCGAGCTCGACTGTGGCTATGATGGTGGGTGAGAAACCCTTTCTTCCTGGGGGCCATGCGGTCGAGGCAGGGATTCATCCCGTGGGGACAACTCCCCCGAGGGGCTTGGAGGTGGATGCTTCACAGTCCCTGTTTCCAGCGATGTGAAGAAATTGCTGAAAATGTCTGTGATCTGGGACATCACCTTGGAGGCTAGGCCACCTTCTGCTGTGGTATGTCAGTCCTTTGATGTGGTAGCAGTGGTGGTAGAATGAGGATGCCTGCCCTGGGCCAACTGAGTTTTCTTGGCCCCTGTTAGTACCACAGCTAGGAGGAGGTTTGTTGCGGCCCCTCTTTTATGATGAGTTCCTGGCTCCATCGCACTAAATAGAGGCTCCTGAAGCTGGGGTGAACGTCTTTTCCTTTGGGAGACTGACAACAGATCGGCGAATACTTTCTGCGAAGATGTGGAAGAACCCTTCACAACAAGGGAGAGTCCAGTGGCGTTCCCATATTGGAAAACCCCATTTCATTTAGCTCTTCCGTCGTGAACACACACTGAGGGTCTAGTCTTGTTTTTTGCATTGACACAGGCTTAGTTTGAGAAGCTTTGCATCGTTCGGAGTCACCTCACATCGTTTGGTCCGACGCATGCATTGTCTGCATCGTGGGCTTAGATGCTGAGTTGTGGGGTTGCGTCGATGCTTGGTCAGTGGGCAGGTGCGTCAATGCGTGCTTCGATGCATCCGCATGTCTGGATCAGTTGACTGACACTTGCGTCGGATCTTTATGGCATGGAGCGTCAGTCTTGCTCTGTTGCAATGTGTTCTTTGACGCATCTGCGTCGGCATCACGACTGCTTGTCGACGCTGGCTTTGGTGTCTGGCCGGACAGAGCGTCTCCCGACGTCCAGTGCTTTTGTGGGTTGTGGGGGACAGAAAGCGTCAGGGGCCTCTGACCCATTTGGTTTTGCTTACCCTGTGGCCCCAGGGAGGAAGCCATTTTCTTCTTCGCTGGTTTGTCTACATTTGGTCCCGGGGAGGAGTGGGAGGAATGGCACTCCGACACCCAGTCCCCAGGCAAATATAGCAGTAGATATGTCCATCATAACTTTACCGCACTGGCAATACTTGAAGCCAGGCGGTTTAGGTGTGCTTTTTTTTTTTTTTTAGAAACTGAGGAGAAGAGAGAAAATCTGTGTGACTGGCAGCGCGTAAAAATCAGACTGAGAAGATGAAGATCGCATGGGAAGATGTGCGCTGCCACACAGAGCCAAAGCTCTGTAATCGCTGAGAGCAGCTCTGCCTAGAGGCCATCAGAGGAGGTCCCAGATAGCATGGCTAATGCAGCCCTATTGACGGGAAATTACTGCTATTTAGGGCTGTACATATGAGAGATGAGGAGAAAAATAGAAATGAAATAAAAATACTACAGTCTTACATGAGAGATCCGCACTCCCTTCAGCACTTCCCCATATTACAGCAATAAATACTCCCTCTCCCACACTTCCAGCAGGGCTCCCCATACGCGAGATACGCCCTCCTTGCCATAGTCCTCAGATAGATTCTTCACGCATATCCAGCATAGCTCTCTGCTTCAACAGCAGGGAGAATGAAGAAAAGTGGAACTATATACAGACAACAACCAACAAGGACTGAATTACATAGTCTGGGTAAACAAATAAGCATGGGTGTAGCTTGCTTATTGCGGAGGCTACTACCCCTAACTAATTAAGCTAGATATTTCACTTAGATGCAGTTTCAACACTGCTCTCTATATTAATGGTGGGGGTGGAAGGGAAATAGAACCAGAAGGTTACTAAGAGCCAAGAGTAACAGATAAGTATGAGAAAAAAAAAGTGTGAAACTTGCTGGGCAGACTGGATGGGCCGTTTGGTCTTCTTCTGCTGTCATTTCTATGTTTCTATGATAGCTCTTTCCTCTGCCTAAGTACACTAAAAAATCTTAGTCCTTGCTCTAAACTGAATGTGTGATTAATAAAAGGAAGAGAAAAGCACAGTTGGATTAAATGTGGTGCCCCAAGCCAGTATTTGAACATCCTTACCTTTGGCGATGAAACAGACTGCAAACTGCTGTGGTTATTGTTGGGACCTGGATCTGAACTTCTTGCCTAGGACAGACAACATACACGCAATTAGGCACTGGCAATGACAAGCCAAAGAAAGAGGCACAACAATATTTAACAGATGTCTTTTGTGACATCACATTCAATATACATCACAGTGAGTGTGATATCATTTGTAACCCACTTCCAACAGACTGCATCAGGGTTTCAAAAGAAAGGCCTCAAGAAACTAAGAATAGCTTTGAAGTAAAACTTACTTGACAGAGGATGAATAGTACTTCACAATACATGGATTTCTAGTCAAGAAATAAAATAAGTGAGAATTCAAGCAGTAAGTTCATAACACCCACCTAGCCCCTTAACTGCATGAAATCACCAGATTAATCTGTCTAAAAAATTAAACAGATGACAAGTTGCTAAACAAAAGTGATGTGTGTGTTGATAATGAAATATGTCTGAGTGGAATTAAGGTGCCTGCCCTGGGGTGTAAGGACATGAATTTCTGAATGGCTTTGGGAGAAATCAAAACTGTGAGCACATGTTCCTACCACCTAAGATAATGAGATTAAGGTATTTGATCATATTAATTACAAAAATGGCCAGATGTAGTATGTCATCTGCATAAATTTTGAACTGGACATCCAATGCAGATAGCAAATGACAAAGGGGCAGCAGACAGAGAGAATTGGAGATCGTGAAGATCCCCAAGGGGAACCAAAAGGAGTAATAATCTGAAGAGTGTGAGCCAATGTTGATTTGTTGAATGCGGTTTGATAAACAGCTAGTAAACCAATTGAATACTATGGAAGAGATGCCTATTGATTCTAAGCTGGATAGAAGGATTCAGTGATGAAGAGTATCGAAAGCTGCAGAAATATCTAAAAAGACTAGGATGAAATCTGTGTTTGAATCGAACCCTCGAAGTATGGTATCAAATGATGATAGAAGTAAGGTTTCAGTAGAATAACCTTTACAGAACCTATGTTGGTTAGAATGTAGTATGTCATGATCGGAAAGATAGTCTGTGAGTTGATGTAATGCAACGGATTCAATAAGCTTGGAAAGACATGTATGTGAAGCAATTGGTCTTAGGTTGTTAAAGTCCAGATAGTCTTGAGATTTGTTCTTTAAAACTGGAAGGATCGAAGTCTGTTTTAAATTATCTGGAAAAATACCTGATGATATTCTTGATGGATTGGGATATGTAGGTAGGCCTTGGATAGTTCCAGGGAGGTTAAGAACTCTCCCGATTGTATGACCATTATCAAAGAGCTTAGGGTTTCCATGCAGAAATGAATCACTCATGGATGTCAGTCGACGTTCTTGAGGTCCAGGATGGGGCGAAAGGAACCTTCCCTTCTTGGGTACGATGAAATAGATGGAATAATGCCCCGTATTTTCCTGGGGCGCAGGTACTGGGATTATAGCCCTTATCCTGAGGATCCTTAACAGGATAGTCCCCACTTCCTGCTTCTTGTACTGGGAGTGGCAAGGAGATATCATGAATATGCCCCAAGGAGTGCTGCGAAAATCTAGCGCATATCCTTCTCATATGACCTCCAGTACCCATTTGTCCGAAGTGATCTCGACCCACCGTTGGTAGGAGTGTGTGTGTGTGTGTGTGTGTGTGTGTGTGTGTGTGTGTCAGGACGAACCTGAACTCAAACCTGCCCCTCTCTTGGGCTGTCTGCTCCAAAAGGACAGAGACCTCCCAAAGGACCAAGACCTCTAAAATGTCGAGTTTCTGTAGGGGTGAAAGCGTTGGGGGCCCCTGGATCGACCGCTCATAGGTGAGGGGTACTGTAACTGCTTTCTCTTATCTTCTGGTAGCCAGGGAACTGGAGATTCGCCCCATTTAGTGGCCAGCTTTTTCAATTCACTTCCGAAGAGGTATGATCCTTTAAAGGAGATTTACCTTGGAGGTTGTGAGATTTACCTTGGAGGTTGCGACTGCTGACCAATTCTGCAGCCATAGCTGTCTTTTGGCCACCACCACTGAAGCAACTTCTCTGGCCAAGGTACAGACTAGGTCCGAGCCCACGTCAACTAAAAAGGCAGTGGAGGGTTCCATAACTGCTCTGGAATTCGCCCCTAAGTCATCCACCTCCCGAGAGAGGAGCAGGCATGAACGAGCTACTAGGGCACAACAAGAAGCAATCTGTAAGGTCATTGCTATCGTGTCAAAGGCCTGTTTAAGGATGGACTCCATCTGTCTATCGTGTGCATCCCTTAAGGCTGCTCCTCTCTTCACTGAGATAGTTGTTCACTTAGAGATGACACAGACCAGCGCATCTACTTTAGGAAAATGCAAATGTTCTCTCAGTGCCAGATCAAGTGGGTATAGAGCTTCTAACGCTTGTCCACCTTTAAAACTTCCTTCTGGGGCATCCCATTCCAGGCAATCCACTCCTGGAAGGCTTCCAGTACTGGAAAGAAGCAAGAGGCTTTCTGTAGGGAAATCAGAATGGGATTCTTCATTGGTTCCATCATAAAGTTTGCCCCAGGAACTCCCATCATCTTCAGGGTCTGGGAAACCAGGGCTGGCAATTCGTCTCTATGGAAAAACCGTAACATGGTCCAATACAGTTCTAAACCAGGGGGGATTTCCCTATCTTCCAAGGAAACTGTATCCTCCTCTTTGTCTGTGCCATCCGGGTCCCTGCCAGGGATACCCTTGGTGAGGTAAGGCATGCCTTAAGGTCTGATAGGACTGGGAAAGGGAGGACTTACCAGCTGGAGTTCTGTCCAGACAGGGGTAAATGAGGTAGCAGACTGAGCCTGAATGAAGGCTTAAAGGCCTTGAAAAAATTCCACCCAAGAGAAGGCAGCTGGGTCCATGCCTAGCCTAGGAGGTACTGGGGTAGGTGCTGCTGAATTTCCCTTTCCCATGGATGACTCAGTCCCGTGGTTACTCAGATCCTGGGTACTTCCTGTTAAGGCTGTGGCTGACCCATCCTCCGAATGGGAGGAGCCAGGCTTAGCAAAGTTGGGGGGCGGGGGGGCGCAATTCTCCCTGGGCTTCCTCACAGTGCTGACATAAGCAAGAATCTAGGTCAGACTGTGCAGCCCTAATTTGTCAAGCAACACAAAAAGGCACTTATGTTTCTTTGCTGCTGGAGCCACTGGTGTTAACCACATGTTTTGTTGGTTCACGCTTAAAATTTTATGCGCACAGATTTGGGCGCCTATGTGGGTTGCGGCGAGGCGCACGCACAGCCTGTGTGCCCGGATTTACTTATATTCTGCACTTAGTAAGTTGTGCATGTATGTATGCACATGTTATGTGCACAGCGTGGACGCAACATTATACGCACAGTTCGGGTACGGTGTAATGCGCACAGCATACCGACGCTCTATGGAGGGCAATACAGCACGCACAAAGACGCGTGCAAAATGGCGCCACCACAGCCTTCCATGTGGTGTGCCGAACAATCCTAAAGCGAGGTTTAGCCCACTGGTAGGCCACTCAACTTGCTCAGAAGCCCACTTGCCTTACCCCAACGGGGATCGGAAACTACGCTGGTATGGCACGCCGAGCAAGGAAACCGGGAGGAAGTCTTACTGAAACCCCTCCAAATGTTTCTCAATTGAGAGGTAAATCCTTTTTTTTTTTTAAACTTATCTGTCTCAGTGCTTACCGGCTAAGAACAGAGTCTGTCTCCGGCAGCAGGGGGAGAGGGCCTTGGCAGTCACCATCATGCTCAGCTTCCTGCACCCTCTACCTTTCAGCTGGTTTAGCAGTAAAGTCCACACCGGGAACTGGCTGCTGGACCAAGGCTCACCTCTGAGGGATCTCTGAAATCACCTCAGGAACTCTCAAATGGGGGAGGGACCTTTAGGTTTCACCGTAGGAGAGCGGGACTCAATTTTTTTCTCCAATTTAAAAGTAGAATTTCTTCTTCCAAAAATTTCAGTGATTCCCATAGGGAGAAATACATAAGAACATTCCACCATCTGCTGGAAATGGAGAAATACTGGGAGGCTGAGGTCACTGCAGGGGTGCATGTAGGGTGACGTCAGCTTCGAAATCTGACTTCGTCTCCATCTGCTGGCATGGGAGCACAACTTATTGATTCTGAGTCCGTCTGGCTACATGCTAGGAAATTTTGAAACTCAGCAGGAACCCTACAGGACTGCAAGTCCATGCAAAGGGAAAATCGCCATAGGTGCAAAATACACACACTGATTCTAGAGCAAGCAGGGTATTATAATTCGTCTCCTGAACCCAGTCTTCTATGTGACAGATTCGCTGATATGTTAGAGAGTTTCAAATTTGGTAAATTCAAACCTCCCTTTCCCCAGGGCTAGATAAGTTGAGAGAGAAATGAGATTTTTGTTTTACCTCTCCAAATATAATTCCTCAACTCTTTAGAAAAAAGTAGTAAGGAAAGTCTAATCATATAAAGGGGGAGGGATCCCAAAGACAGAGCCATTTGGGTAGGATTATAATTTTAAATAAATGTATTCTACCCATAAGAGAAATTGTGAGACACGTCCAAGATCTCAAAGTAATTTTAGTAGATTATAACAGGCAATGTGCATTCACCTCCTAAAGAGTGGCCAAACCTTTGGTCAATAGGATACCTATGCCCTAAGCCAGCCGCTGTTACTCTGGATCCACTGTGGGATTTGATTGCCAGTCTTTCTCTTCTTATGAATGTTATGCCAAGGTGGACTCATCTCAAGATCAGCAGCGGCCACCATGAAAATTCACGGAAAATTCGAGTTTTAGAAGTTGCTGTTTCTAAAATGGAGTCTGTGAATGCTAACATGACTCAAGAGCATGGGGCTTTAGCCTGCAGAATGGAACAGAGTGAAAAATCGCTTGAGATTTCATCATTTGCAATTTACTAATTTTCCCAGGGTAATGGGTGAACTACCCTAAATGACTCTTAGGAAGTTCCTTTTGGATATTTTACATCTTCCGGTACAATTTATTCCTGTAATTAACAGAATGTATTTCCTTCCATTTAAGAAAATTCCTAGCCTGGGTGATGCCCTTCAAGTTTCCCTGGATTTGTAAAAACATAAGATATGCCATACTGGGTAAGAACAAGGGTCCATCAAGCCCAGCATCCTGTTTCCAACAGTGGCCAATTCAAGTCACAAGTACCTGGAAAGCACCCAAACATTAGATAAATCACAAGCTACTATTGCTTATTAATTACCATCAGAACGGTTTATGGATTTATCCTCTAAGAACTTATCCAAACCTTTTTCAAACCCAGTTACACTAACTGCTATAACCACATCCTCTGGCAATGAATTCCAGAGCTTAACTATGCGCTGAGTGAAAAAGAATTTTCTTCAATTTGTTTTAAATGAGCTACTTGCTAACTTCATAGCGTGCCTCCTAGTTCTATTATCTGAGAGAGTAAAGAACTGATTTACATTAACTTGTTCAAGCACTTTCATGATTTTGTAGACTTCTATCATATCCCTCCTCAGTCATCTCTTCTCCAAACTGAACAGCACTAACTTCCTTAGCCTTTCCTCAAAGGGCAGCTGTTTCATGCCCCTTTATCATTTTGGTCGTCCTTCTCTGCACCTTCTCCAGTGCAGCTATATCCTTTTTGAGATGCGGTGACCAGAATTGCAACAGTATTCAAAGTGTGGTCTCACCATGGTGTGATATAGAGGCATTTGACATCCTCAGTTTTATTTTCCATTCCCTTCCTAATAATTCCTAATATTCTGTTTGCTTTTTTGATCACCACAGCATACTGGGCTGATGCTTTCAATGTATTATCCACTATGATGCCTAGATCTCTTGCCTGGGTGATAACTCCTAAGACAGAACCTTAATATTGTTTAACTATAGCAAGGGTTATTTTTCCCTATATGCATCACTTTGCACTTGTCCACTTTAAATTTTCATCTGCCATTTGGAAGCCCAATCTTCCAGTCTCACAAGGTCCTCTGGCAATTCATCACAATATGCTTGAGATTTAGCTACGCTGCATAATTTTGTGTCATCCGCAAAACTGATCACCTCACTCGTGGTACCCCTTTCCAGATCATTTATAAATATATTAAAAAGCACCAGTCCAAGTACAGATCCCTGAGGCACTCCCACTGTTTACGTTTTTCCACTGTGAAAAAACAGACCATTTAATCCTACTCTCTGTTTCCTGTCTTTTAGCCAGTTTGTAATCCACAAAAGGACATCGCCTCCTATCCCATGACTTTTTTAGGTTTCTTAGAAGCCTGTCTATCTTAACTCAGTTTCTTGAGTCTACTTCTATTGAGATAATTGAGAGGGCTACGTTATTAGCTTCCTTTTACTGTGAGCATGATGTGTCTTTCATTATGAAAAGTCAGTGGATTTTTTGGGGCACCTGGTCAGGATTTATCCTGGTCTGGCCAGGGTAACACAAGAAAGGCGTAGGAAGGTTTTGGCCCATCATTTGGAGGGTCAGGGTTTGGGGACTTCTTTTTTTACTCAGATATCCCTGCAAGTGTGTTATAAAATTTGGAAATGAATCTCATATTTTTTTTGTACAAGAACAGCTTAAATCCTTTATTGATGAGAAGAAGACTGCTGTTTCCCCTGTATGAAATAGGGTTGGGTTTATGCTAGTCTAATTTCTAATCAGTTTCTTTTCCCTCTCCATTTTTGAATCTCCTGTGTTTCTCTCCACCCCCCTTCGTGGTTAGAAGGTCTAAATTAAAGAGGGTACTATATTTGTTGAATTATGTTGTATGACATTCCCTTATAATGCTATTTCTTTTTCCTTTTTAAACTCTCAGTTTCTATGCAAAGCTTTGTAATTTTGGAAAATTATAAAGTGTTTAATAGTATAATTAGCCCATTTAAGAGGGAAATCCCCAATACACGTATTCAGCTGCCAGTTTCCAACAGGGAGGGCCCTCAGATTTTTCTAAATTCAACTTAAAACCCACTAGAGCTCCATATCGCTGAAATTCATGCAAAAGTTCTGCTAAGGAAAACAGGAGGTTCAACCACATGGAGCAACAAGTCATCTGCAACGCAGATAGTTTAAATAGTTGGGTTCCAATACATATACCTTGCATCTTTGAATTATGAACCACTGCTCATAATAAGGGATCTAAGGAGAGAATGAATAATAGTGGGGACAAAGAGCAACCCTGTCGGGTGCCCCGTACAATACACATTCAACGGACAATTCCCCATTAACCAGAATCCTTGCTTTGGGGTCCGTATAGAGGGTACTGAGAAGGTTTACAAACTGACCTTCAAATTCACAGATCTATAAAGACAAATAAAAAGGTCCAATCCACTCTGTCAATAGCTTTTTCAGAATGAAAATTATAAGGAAGGACTGCAACCTATTTCTCGAGATCTGGCCAATAGAAGCTAATATCTGCCTCATTTATTATTGGGAGTCACCCTTTAACAAAACTGAGCTGTTCAGGCATTAATAAGGAGTCTAAGGAAGAGGCTAGGCGAGCCACCATCATTTTAGCAAAAGGTTGTACATCGTAGTTTAACAATGTTATAGGCTTGCAAGAACGCGGAGCAGTGGGGTCCCTTCCCGGTTTGGGAAGTCCTATGAGAGTGGATCTAGTCAACCTTTACGACATTTCTTCTACATCTATTTGTAGAACTCTCCTGGTAAGGTAAACCAAAGAGGCCACCATTATTAATAAAATACTTTGCATACCAAAGGAAAAAGGAAAAACAATTTCCAAAAAGGAGGAAGAGGTAGAAGCTCCCAGAGAAAAATCTGTCCTCATTTTTGAAAAATAAACTGTGCAGGATCAAACCCTACACTCACTACACACAGATCTGTTTTCCCTGAATTTAATTAAGCATTTGCAAGGAAACTTTAGATTGACTTCAATACCTGTTTGTGTTGTGTCCTGCTGAAGTGACAAACTTCTTGTGCTCTGTCATGCCACACCCCCTAGTCTCAGTGGGTGTGGTATTTAAGGGCAGACAGTAAAGGAGAGAGTGCAAAGAGGCAGTTGGAGTAATCAGGTTCCAAAATTAGTCTTGGTTTAATTTCCTGGGACTCTATTTCAGATTTGGGCAGGAAGTGAAAGCACACCACAAGACAGTTCACAAAATTAATAAATATTGCAAACTAACTTGAATTTCTACAAATACTTAAACTGATTATTTAGAAGGCCTACCCTTACAAAAAGGAATACCACCAAATGCTTATAAACAAACAAATAAATAAAAGCAGCCAGTAAAGTAGCTCTCCCAGTAACAGACTTCTGGATGTAATACTTGCATCTGATGTAAAGTGCCCACAAGTTGTTCCTCATACCTGTTCCTACTCTGCACCTTTTCTAGTTCCACAATGGGGTGACCAGAACTGCACACAATACTCAAGGTGTAGTTGCACCATGGTTCAGTACAGAGGAAATATGTTTCAGTTTTATTTTCCCATTCCTTTTCTTACAGTTTCCAAGTTCATATTTTTAAACTACGTCCATACCTCATGTAAAACTTTTAACCTTTGCAATCACTATATTTACTTTTTCCCCCTAATTTTTAGTTATGTCCTACCGCAGTAGGATTTACTTGGTATCTTCCTTATGTCAAATTTGATTGTATTATGATTGTTATTGCTAAACAGCCCCACCAAAGTAACCTCTTGACCCATATCAATCATTCCGCTCAGGACTAGATCTAAAGTAGCTCCTCCTCTCGCCAGTTCCAGAACCAGCTACTTCCTAAAATAGTCACTTATGGCATCAAGAAACTTAACCTCCATGTATATATATATATATATATATATATATATATATATATATACATATTTTGTTCTCTGTACTCCCATTCCCATTCCCTGCCCCTGTTCATTGTACTTTCTACCTATTGTTTGATGTAAACAGACATGATGTACCCTCTAATGTCGGTATAGAAAAGCCACTAAATAAATACCCATTGCTATACTCTACCTGGACTTTCTGTCAATAAGAATTCCACAGTGCCTTTTGTTTCCATGACTTCTATCCTGCTTTACTCTGAGCCATCTTTTACAGACAGTGCCAGCCCTCCACCAATTTAATCTGCCCTGTCATGTCAATATAATTCATACCCTGGTATCGCAGTGTCCCACTGGTTATTCTCCTTCCACCGCATCCGAGATGCCCATTATGTCTATCTCCTTGTACAATGCCATACATTCTAATTCTCTGATCTTACTACTCAAACTTCTCATACAGACATTTTAAAGTATATTTTTTATTTGTATTTCTATTTGGATTCACAATCTGATTATCAGCAGAAGATATAGGCATTTTGGAGTCACTCACATTTGTGTGCTCTTCATTTATATCCGTCTAGGCATACTTCAGCCTTAACCATAGCCTCTCTGCTGGGATATTCCAAGGTTACTGTTTTTTTTTTTTTAGTTTTTTTTTAAATATCCTTGGAAAATACCTTCCTTTGAACTACACGCTTCTGAGCAATTACGGACTTCCCCCCATGGCCTAGTTTGAAAGCTGCTCTATTTCCATTTTAAATGTTAGTGTCAGGGCTGGGTCCCACTCTAGTTAAGGTAGAGCCCTTTCTGTCAGAATAGGCTGTAACCCCTACCCTGATTGCTTGGGTTTAATCACTCATTCCATGTGGACCACAACGTTTCTGCCTTGTCAAGAAGAGTGTTATCCATGTGAGTGAAAACAGATTCCTAGGCACAAAGCCTCAGTCCCAAGCCATCGCTGCAGCTGTCTGCCCACTTCCATTACCTGGCTCATATGCAGCAATTCAGGCCGAAAAGCTCAGCCCTCAAGTTCCTTTAACATCACCTGAACTCTTAACCTGGATAAAGGAAAAGAACGAGCTTCCTCCAGAGCAGTCTAACAAAAGAAATCTATCAATACGACATTGCTGATCATCTCTAAAATCTGAGAGGAGGAATTGCACAAGAAATACCAGAGACCCCCATAGCCAACAGTGTTTTCAATACAGAACTATAACGAGCAGCCTCAATTACACTCACTTTCTTCATGGTGTGATCAGTCAGGCTGGCCATAGCTTTCCTCTTCTCTGGTTTGTGCTGTGCTTCTGCTTTCTTGGGATGTGGCTTAGCACCTGGGAAAATAAGATCCAGACTTTTGTAAAAAGTAATATAAAAAGTAATGTTTTCAATGTTTATTTTATATTTTTAGTGCTGTTTAAAGTCAGCTGAACAAATCTGGTTCACATCTAGTAACCACTTCCAAAATTGAACCACCAAGGAAGAGACAGGGAAGGCAGCATCAGGAGGGACCTAGATGCCTATCTTTAGATACTCAGCTTTATTTTTTATTCTCCTCTTAGTATCCTAGAAGGCATCCCATCTGGCCATATGGCTTTGTCCATTTTTGCTAGTTACACCCTTTCCCCTGTTATATATGGGAGTGAGATAGATATTACACCATTTACATGTACCCTTGTCTTCAATCAGCAGCCCTTCTCCAAACTCTTATTCAGGGAATATTAAAACATTTGTTTAGCAATTTTAATTTTTCACTGTATGTTGCTTCTTGTCACCCACCTCTGGCCTTTCTCCTTTCACTTACATACCTGAAAAAAGTTGTCACCTTGCTTTACCTATCTTTTCTTCCACTCACAAATTTGCCATCCCTATTTCTTTTGTCATAATTTTCAATCAGTTATCTGTCTAAATGACAAGTTTTGGTATATTCAGTCTCTTAGGAACTGAATTACATCAGGATGAGAGGCCAATGACCTCCCCCGCAACTTGCCCTAAGGGAACCCAAGGCGGACACCTGAACGTGGACGGAGTGAGCTATAGATCAGACCCTTAGACAACCCCACTGCAAAAAGGCTAAGATATGAAAAGTGTCCACAGACAGGGGGGATCCAAACACTGTTGTAGACACGACTCAAAAGCCTCCAGACCCTGACATACGCCAGGGTCATAGAGGGTCTCTAAGTCTGGAGGATCAGGGAAATAACTGGTTCCGAATAGCCTTTCACACGCAACCGCCACCTCTCAAAAGCCAAGCTGTGAGACAGAAGCGATCCTCCCAATCCGAAAATATGGGACCCTGACAAAGCAACACTGGCAGATGGGTAACCTGAGAGGTCCCTCTACTGCAAGATGCATGAACCATGGTCACTCCGGCACCACCAGCACCAACGTCCCTGGATGCGACTATGCGCCGCAGAACTCAACCAAATAGTGGCCAAGGAGGGAACATGTATAGTAGGATCCCTGTTGGCCAAGGGCACACCAGAGCATCCAGGCCCACCACGGCGACCTCTCTTCTGCAGCTGAAAAACCTTGCCGTCTCTGTGCTAGCATACTTTGAAATGAGATCCAACTGGGGAATGCCCCACCTGGCACAGATGCGATCCCAAGCGTCCAGGGACAAGTCCCATTCCCCCAGATCCAGTTGCTATCTGTTGAGGAAATCTGCTTGCACGTTGTCCGCATCTGTGATGTGAGAAGCTGATGTTCCCCTAAGGTGTCATTCCACCCAAACTGTCGAGGTTCCAGAGCCACCGCATGACTCTTTGTCCCTTCTTGACGATTGATGTATGCCACCACTATCACATTGTCTGAGAACACATGAACCATCTGACCTTTGATCGAAGGAAGGAAGGCAGATTTCCAGGGCCCGGCGGACGACCCTTGTTTCCAGATGACTGATGGACCAGGTTGTCTCTGCTGTGGACCAAAGACCTTGGGCAGGATGCCCTAGGCATACAACCCACCAACCCCTGAGACTGGCATCCGTGTTCACCACCAAGTCCAGGGTCTCCAAATCACGACGTGAAAGCCACCACGAGAGACTGGGCCTGAATTCTCATAGGAGAGGCAAAGGCAGATGATACTCCTCAGACAACGGATTCCACCTGGACGAGAGCACCTTCTGTAACTGTCTCATGTGCGCGAAGACCCACGGAACCAAATCCAACATGAAAGCCATGGATCTCATGACCTGCAAATAATCCCAAACTATTGGCACCGACCGACGAAGTAGGCACGGCACATGTGCTTGTAACTTCGACAACCTGTCCAAGGTTAGGAACACTCTGCCTTTCCGGGTATCGAAAAGTGCCCCCAGATACTCCAACAACTGGGTCGGCACTAAATGACTCTTCGCCACATTTATTACTCAACCTAGTGACTGCAAGGTGTCCATAACTCGCTGGAGAGACCGAAAACACTACCTCCCATCTTCACTCAATGAGCCAATCGTCCACATACAGATGTACCAAAATCCCCTCTTGCTGTAAAGGCTGCCGCAACCATCATCACCTTCATGAAGGTTCATGATGCTATGGCCAACCTGAAGGGAAGAGCATGGAACTGAAAATGCTGACCCAACACCATGAAACACAGAAACCTCTGAAGGTCCTTCCAAATAGGGATATGAAGGTACACCTCTGTCAGGTTTAACGATGACAAGAACTCTCCCTCAGCAGACTGCCACTATAACACTACCCAACTTCTCCATTTAAAAATGCAGAACCCCGATGGCCCTGTTCATCTTCTGCAAATTGAGAATGGGCTGAAAGATGCCCTCCTTCTTGGGGACCACAAAATAAATGGAGTACCTTCCCCATCCCTGCTCTTCCAGTGGGATTGGAACTATTGTGTTTAAACTTAGTAACCTCTGCAGAGTCCCCTACACTGCCTCTCGCTTGCTTCGAGAGGCAACATAGGACTTCAGAAAGGCCTCCCTGACAGGGCATGAAAATTCAAGAGCGTAGCCATCTCTCATCACCTCTAGAACACAACAGGCCTAGGTAATCTTGGCCCACTCCTCATACAAGCTGGACAATCTGCTTCCTACCACTTCTACGGAGGAATGGGCGATCCTGATTTCGTTGTGTTGAATTTCCACCAGTGGCCCCCTGACCTGCAAAACCCCTGGAAGATCTGTGGAGGCCTCAAAAGGACTGCTGTCACCCCACCGACTGCTTCGCTCCAGAGCTGGAGCCTGAACGAAACCTACGCGGATCCTGAAAATGGGAGCAAAATGGGAAAACCTTCTTGCGGCTCCTATCATCCTCAAGCAGCCTGTTCCCTTTGGACTCCCTCAAAGTCTTCATCAGCTGATCCAAATCCTCTCCAAAAAGGAGTTTCCTTTTAAAGGAAAGATTACACAACTGGGCCTTGGACCTCATGTCAGCCGACCAGTTTCGTAACCACAAAAGACTGCAGGCCGCCAATGCCGAGAACATGCTCCTGGCTGAAGTGTGCATCAAGTCATATAGCACATCCGTGACATAAGCCACTTCACCTTCCAAACGTGCTGACTGCATCACCGATTAGGCTTGCTTTTGTGCTTTCTGCACCTAGCCCAAACAGGCCCTCTGAATCATACTGCCACAAATTGCAGTCCGGAGACTCAAGGTGGAAACTCCGAACGTCCGTTTTAATTGAATCTCCAGCTTGCATCTTGAACATTCTTCAGAGCGGCAGCACCCACCACCGGGATTGGTCGTCTTCTTGGTAACCGCGAAACTGCAGCATCCACCTTAGGCACCCTTAGGAGCTCCAAGGTCTCTTCCATCAGGGGATAAAGTTTTGGCCATAGCCCTGTCAACTTCCAGCACACCTCCGGAAAGTCCCATTCCCGGTTCACTAACTTCTGAATCTTCTTAAGCAAGGGAAAAGCACTAGGACCACCATGCAGTTCATCCAGGACTGGATTTACGCCCTTATTATCAGACTCCTCCTGAGCCATTTTAACTCCCCAATTCCTCCAACCACTGGGGAATAAGGGGATGCAATTCCTCCTTCTTAAACAGGCAGACCACACGAGGATCATCCCCCTCAGACACCGGAAACTCATCCAGATCAGGATCATCCTTATCAGGATCCGCATTCGGAGCCACATCCATGTCAACATCCAGATCCACCCCATGCTGATCCAGAGGGTCTTTCTGTGGATCAACAGAATCTCACAAATCCCTGGGATTGGCCTCCAAACCTGCACGACTCAGACTCAGGCACAGCAGCAGATCCCCGAACCTTCCTGAAGCCACTATCTTTAGTCTTTTAGATGAGCGACAAAATGGCCTCTCTCTCGGACACTCCCCCCCCCCCCACCCCTTTCCTTGCCTGGAGGGCTTTATGCAGGAGAAGAACAAATTCCGGAGAAAAGTCTTCCGGATCCTCTGTTCCCTGCCTGAGAAGGCTCTCATCAGAATCTGCTCCCACTTCCTGCCCCTCCACAGGACCCTGCACCACAGGCGAAAGGGGAGAAGAGAATCCCTGGATGCAGAGGACCCCTGCCTGTGATCCCCCCCATGGGCACAGCTGCACTCCGCAGCCCCCGGAGGGCCATTATTTCCAAAATCACTCCCGCTGAGGTACCTTCATCCCCTGACGCGCAGCCAGAGCACAGGAAATGTGCATTGAGTTGTGCCAACCACAGACCGCATGCCCTGAGTGGCTTTGGTGCCATAATGCACTCGGTCACAAGAAAAACACAGGCTGCATCAGTGCGCTGCAAAGAACAAGCAGACTGCACATGTGGCTGAAGTGTTGCACCGTGCCGTTGCACTGGCCCGAACGGTGCCCAGGAAAAGCCTCCCTCTGACCCCTGGAGCCTATGGGAAGAAGGGAAATGTGGCTACCACACTCTCCTGCTCCTGCTGGCGATAATAGTTTCCATCACCCAAGCCATACCCCGAATAAAGTTCCTGCTTCTGTCAACTTTTTCTTTTTTTAAACTTAATGCACAACTTAATACAAAAAACCAGGGGTACGTCCCTGGGCAGGATGGCGGCTTGCAGGTGGAGACCTCATAGGCCACGAGGGAGCCAGTCCCCTGGCTATCAGGATCTCTGGAAAGCATGGGCGAACACAAGTTAGAGGTTCCCAATCTCTGGGTCGCCCGGCTCCACCTGAGGGATGGTCCATGAAGGAGCCTAACACCTCAGGCAGCCTCCAAAATTTCTCTTCTCTCTTTTTCTTTTTTGTCAGACTACAGGTTTGCAACTCTACCATCTGCCGGAGACAGAGAAATACTGAGGGTCTGCAGGTGGCACCCTTGGATATATAGCAGTGCCTCAAAGATTTTGTTCTCTGCCTCCATCTGCTGGTAGGGATGCAAAACCCACTTGTCTGGACTAATCTGGGTATGAACAGGAAAGAGAAACAGCAGCATCAAATCTTTATGAACGTAAATAAAAGTAAGAGTAGATGGAAACCAATATGGTTTTCCAAAGAGGTGGCTAGAAAAATAAGCATTCAGAAAGTTCAAAGAATCTCTAAACGATGAGAACAGGGAACAATATCTGATTAAACAGAAAGATCAGGGAAGAAATCAAAATAGCAAAAATTCCTAAAGGTGACAACATTTTTCAGGTATGTCAGAGAAAGAAGGAAAGCCAAAGGGAGAACTGAAAAACTGAAAGGTGACAAGAAACAATGCATAAAGAGCTGAGGAAAAAAAGCAGAAAAATTAAAGAAACACTCTGTTCAGTGTTTACTAAAGATGGCACTGGAGAAGGACCCACTGTTGGCTGGCAATGGCACTAATGGGAGCGTGGGGTGGTGACAGACTGGGAGAAAGATGTTGGCGTGGTAGTGTCTGGTGATCTGAAGGTAGTACAGTGGTGTGACAAGAGGTGACTAGAACCAGAGGGATGGAAGGCTGTAGAGAATGAGGCGTAACCAAGCAGGAAAAAGGAAATGATAATGTCCCTGTACAGGTTACTAGTGAGAGCGTCACCTAGAATACTGCGTTTAATTCTGGAGGCTGTACCTAAAAAAAAAAAAGATAGAGCTAGGTAAGAAGCAGTCCAGAGAAAGAATCAAAATGATGCAGGGTCTGCAGAAAAAGGCATACGAGATGAGAACGGAGGATCTAAAAATGTTTACTCTAGGGGACAGGAGAAACGGAAGAACATAATACAGACTTTTAGATATATACTCCATGGAAGGAAGGAAGAGCCTTTCTTCTCTCACCGGGGTACAGGAAGGCTTCTGAGGGTTTGGGGGGAGGGGACTCCAATTTATTAAGAAAGGGAAGGGGAAATCGGGCCGTAACCAACACATTTATGTTTCAACCATGGATGAGAGGGATCTGACCGTTACAATCACAATGGAGAAATTAAGACTTATTTGATAATTTCCTTTCCTTTATTTCTGCTCCACCAGTCAAGAACCTGTGGGGTTTAGTCTCCTCATCCAACAACTGGAGGCAGAGGTGTTTTTTGTTTTTTTATGACATCACCTGTATGTATGTCATGCATGGAACAAGATACAGCCAGTGTACTACTGTCAAAGCTAAATTTAAATTATAGCAACTAGCAAACACAAAAATGTAACAACTGAAATTCTGAGATAAATCTTCAACTTTAACTAAAAAATCTAGTCTTAGAAATCCTTGGAGGAATGAAAATTCTTCTCAAACCATTTCCCCCTCTTATTAATCTTTTTACAATTTATAACATTTAGTCAATCAGATCTCACTCTCATAGAGGTAACCCAATTTGCAATCCCAGGGTGGGCTTCTTGAGTGGTGTAGCAGAAATAAAGGAAAGGAAATGATCAGGTAAGTCTAAATTTCTCCTTCTTCCTTGTCCTTCTGCTCCACCAGTCAAGAACCTGTGGGATGTATCAAAGCCCCATTACATCGGGTGGGTGGACTGCAAACTCACTCTTAAGACAGCTGTCCCAAAATTAGCATCTTATCGCACAAGAACATCCAACTTATAATGCTTGGCAAATGGACCTAGAGTTGTCCAAGTTGCCACTTTACCCATATCAACCAGATTGACTGCGGGTACTTCCACCCACGATGAAGATTATGCTCTTGTCGAATGGGTCCTGATGCAGACACTATGGCTTTCTTAATCCATCTTGAGATGTTTACCTTTGAGGCGGTCTCCCCCTTATGTGCGCCACTTAATAACAATCAATTAAGAAATTCACTTGTCATCTTTAAATATTCTCTTACACCTTTCCTGATATCTAAGAACTTTAAAGATTGTAGGCCCCTGCAATCCTTCTCATCGAAAGATGCATTGTTCTCATGTTTTTATTATTGTTTTGTGTCTGTAATACTGTACTCAGCATCTATTTTGTTATGGAGACTGCGCAATATAAGCCATGCTAAATCTATCTATCTGTATATCTATCTGTATATCTATATATTATTATGTGCTGATTTAGATAGAATGCTGAAGTTACTACAATGTACGATTAAAGCATTTACCTCCTTGTCGAAAAGCGTGATACCTCCCTTCTGAGACAATATAGATGTCCCATTAAGCTTTCCTCTTAATGCAAAAAAATCGCTGCAACTTATACCTTTAAAGAATTCAAGGCCAAGACCTGTAAGAATGTCAGAATATCTCCTATTTGTAACACCATGGCAAACAATCTGTCTACAATATATTGCAAAAACTGCCATATCCTCACATAAATTCTCTTTTGGAATTTTCTTTAAAACCGAACCTTGTTCTAATAACTGATGGTTTGTATCCCTTCTTGGCTATTCTCGCCTGCTCAATAGCCATGCACGAGAAAGAAGATGGGTTTCCCATTACTACTGATCCCTGGTGAAGGAGGGCCCCCCCATGCCTTGAAGATGCACTCGCCAATCCACAATCATTCACCCATTCTGGTGCCACTAGGACCTCATATACCTAACTCCTTCCTAAGCTTCTTTATTACATGGCCTATTAACGGCCAAGGTGGGAAGAAAACAAAGCAACATTTCCTTTGGTCATTCTTGTACCAGCGCATTCATAGTCTTTTCATTGGCTGTTTCTTGCTTCTGCGTTCTTGTGAGTTGCGTTTAGAACCATATATGGTTCACCCCATTTTTCTATTTTCTGCTTGCATGCCCAATGGCCTAGCACCTTGCCTTTGTATTTTGGCTCAAAAAATCGATTTGCCCATAATTCTGACTTGCAATGTGTAATGCTGAAAGCTGTAGCAGATTTTTCTCCTACCGTGCAAATAGTAGCTCCATTTCCTTTGAAACTCTTTGGCTCCAGGTACCCTCTTGTTTATTTATGTATGTTACTTAAGTTGCATAGTATACTTACTGCTCCTCAACCTATCATTGACTGAAAATGGAGTCAAGATAGATTTATGACCTTTGACTCTCACTTTGCTCAACCTTGAGCGAAACGATTCTGGCAAAAGAATCCAACCAGTCCTACCCCTTCTCCATGTAATATCTATAGCTTATATTATAGATATTGTAAATATATTTATCTAATGTAAATATCTTTATCTAAAGTTATCCTCTCCTTTTTTCTTCTCTTCTCCCAAGTTTTAATTCCCTTGTTATTTGTAACTGCTCACTTCCACAGGTTACACTGTTGTTCATTGTACACCCCTGTTATATGTAAACCGGCATGATGTGATTGTATCATGAATGCCGGTATATAAAAATCTTAAATAAATAAATAAATAAATAAAAGGCACCCCAATCTTTTAAAAAGGGCACCTCTTGTCTTAATATCTAATCTAGAAACTCTAGTGATGTTCCCCTCTGCAACATTCAGGGAGTTTGTACACCAACAAAAACCTTACATTTATTTTTAGGTGATTTTTTGTTTTAAATTATGTATGCAAATATAACATACTAACATAGTAATTTACCTAAGAACATAAGAAATGCCATACTGGGTCAGACCTTGAAGCCCAGCATCCTGTTTCTAACAGTGACCAATCCAAGTCACAAGTACCTGGTTTTCCCTTTCCTTTTCCTATTTTTTTTTTTTTTTTTAATCATAGCCTGTATGACTTACCTCAGCCAACAGAAAGCTCTGGTTCTTTTTCTGCCTTGAAAAAGGTTAAAGGCAGAGAGTATTACCTTCTCTTGTCAACTGTCTTATTGCTCAACCTATTAAGACATTCAAGGGATGGGAGCCAGGATGGAAGCCCTTGAGTTAATGGGCTCGCTTTGAGTCCTGACAAGAGGTGGTGAGCTTTCAAATTGTCAACGGCATGCTTCACTGCAAGGCTCATCAACTGCAGGAGCTTGGCCTCCACAAGCATTTCAGCTCCTCGGAGAGTAAACAGACGATCCCTTTTTAGACCAGGGCCTAATCAAACCACACAGGTAGTGCTCTCCCAGAGAAAACAAACCCCATCAGATGGGTAGTGAGCTGCACTGCTGTTCTGGCTCGCATCACTGCAGAGAACAATCCAACAAGCTTGGCCCATTAAGATAAATTTGACTCAAAACAAGTTTTGAAATGGTCATAAAAATTCTCTTCAGTTAAAAATCTGGGTCAAGGCTTGTCCACAACCGTCCATCCAATAGCTGGAGGCAGAGAACCCTGGCTATATCTGGTTCCATGTATGACATACATAGAGGCGATATAAAAAAAAAAAAATTCTGCCTCCAATTGCTGGATGAGGAGACTAAACCCCGCAGGTTCTTGCCTGGTGGAACAGAAGGACAAAGAACGTATATTTTCCTACTTGAGAGGGGGAGGGGGATAACGTCACTACAGCCTCAATATATATTTTTTAATTAATTTTGGTGGGGGAGAGGGGGAGCGAGGGGAAATAATGCCACTGCTGTCCTGGGAATTTTTTTTTTCCAAATATTCAGTAAGCTGGTGAGTGGCAAAGTTAAACCGGATAACTTTATCTTGGTAATTTTAGCCGAGTACATTTAGTGAAAGTTAAGTTGTGCTGAATATTCGGCTGGCTAACTTTATCTGCATAACCTTTCCTTTGGCTGGCTCACTGGATATGGACCTTTATGTTACTATGGGAATTTGTATGCTTACCTGTCCAAAACTGAATCTCAGCTAGGCAGACTGGATGCGGCAAGTTTTGTTTTTTCTTGCTCTATTAACAACTATTGTTTCTATGTTATATTTACTATGCAGTTACCTTATACTAAATGAATTGTAGTTACAAGATATGGTCCCAAAAAACAAAGCAGAAGCTGATCCAAGATAGCAATGCAGGTATAAAAAAATGACTTTTATTAAATCCTGCCCGATTCTGGCCGAGTTTCACTCTTCAAGGGGCTGCCTCAGGGGCTGTGTGAAAGAACTTTTAAGTAGAAAGATTCCAGTCAGTGAGAAAACAGGCAATGCATACGGTATATTCTTGTCAAGCACATCTGCTGACACCTCCACAAGCACGCTACTTTTGAATATTATAAAGTATTGAACATTGGATCTTTTCGCACATTGTAAACTTAGTATGAAAAGTGTACTTACTGCTTGAAGCCACGCTAGTACTGCGAGAGCTTCAACACAAATAATTGTGCTTAATCTCAGCAGCAAAGCTGCGGCGCACCGTGGAGTATAGTAGTCAATACTAGCGTGGCTTCAAGCAATAAGTACACTTTTCATACTAAGTTTACAATGTGCGAAAAGATCCAACGTTCAATACTTTATAATATTCAAAAGTAGCGTGCTCGTGGAGGTGTCAGCAGATGTGCTTGACAAGAATATACCGTATGCATTGCCTGTTTTCTCACTGACTGGAATCATTCTACTTAAAAGTTCTTTCACACGCTTGTTACAAGATATGTACATCCAAGTATCAAAATACACAAGGATAAATATTTTCTGTGTAAATTTTGTTAAAGATAAAAGTTTACAATGTAGATAATGAAATATATTCTACTCAGCAAGAATCATAATGTGCATTCATTTCACCGTCTCCTTAAAAAAAAAAAAAAGTTGATTGGCTGGTTGTGAGACTAAATGCTGGTGCCAATTATTTGTGCAGAATTTTGGAATACTGAGGGACTAATCCTCTACCCAGTGCACCAAACATGAGTACTTCGCTGTGTGCAGCATATGCTGCAGGGCACTGGAAAGACTAAGGAGAGGGCAATTATAGCTGGAAGGGAAAAGTCTCTGCAGCTCTGTACTAGCACATTGCCTCATAATCTGTATAATTCTCACCAGGCTCTGCATGTGTCCGGTCAAAGTCAAAATCATAAAGTTTAATTATTCCAGACCAAGACACTAAGTTATCACTACGTATTATATTCTTGTTCTGGCCAACCTCTTTCAGGGCCAACCTGAGCCTGAAGTCCATGCACTGTTCTCTGATCGCTCTTAAGACTAAGCCTTTATTGCTCTCTGAGGAGTTAAGAGTAATATTTTTCAAATCTTATTTTTTCTGTCTGGGGTTTGGGAGGCAGTGATGCAAGTATTTATATACTATGGGCCTGATTTTCAAAAGCACTTGCATGCTTAAAAGTGGGTTTTTCATGGGTAAATGCACTTTACCCGCATTTCGTGGCTTTTGAAAATTGCTATAATATACGCCATTGAATTGTCCACAGGTTTTCCCCATGTTAAGTACATTTAAACACAGGGCAATGGCTTTTGAAAATTACAACGATAGGATGTTACATTTACATGCTTGACTCCTTCGAAAGCTCACCTGTTTGATTCTTGGCTTTGGCTGGGGAGGAGGTAGCTGCTGGCTTGGTGTTGCTGCATGAAGTGCTCCCATTTTCCTTGCTGCTGCTCTCTGATGAGCCTTCCTCACCATGGGAAGAGTTAACCACGATTGTGAAGTCTGACTTCTCCTTGGAGAGCTGGTACAGGGCCTGTGTGGATATGAAAGAGGGTACAGATATGACTGATTAAATATCACTTTGATAGCAACGATATCCAGTGTGCCAGGCAGTCCCAGAGGCCAAAGCCTCAATCAAGTTTCATTCCACCGTCATCTGATAATTCTCTATGGTTTCTAGTCTCGTGTCCTGCTAGCATGATGCCCAATAAAGCTCTGGAATTTGTTGCCAGAGGATGTGGTTAGTGCAGTTAGTGTTGCTGGTTTCAAAAAAGGTTTGGATAAGTTCTTGGAGGAGAAGTCCATTAACTGCTATTAATTAAGTTTACTTAGGGAATAGCAACTGCTATTAATTGCATCAGTAGCATGGGATCTTCTTAGTGTTTGGGTAATTGCCAGGTTCTTGTGGCCTGGTTTGGCCTCTGTTGGAAACAGGATGCTGGGCTTGATGGACCCTTGGTCTGACCCAGCATGGCATGTTCTTATGTTCTTATCAGTACCACTATTAAAAGCTGCATTACATTCTAGAAAACTTCATTCCTTGCAACTTCTCAATTAGTTCTCCTTTCCTCAATTAAACCTATCTATGCCCCATCTAGTTTAGTTCTTCCCAATCATGGTTTCATTGTTTTAACTCAAAGCAGCTTTTTTGTTGGTTTTGCCTGTGTTTTATCGGGCTGCCTTGACTAGATTGTAAGTTCCAGGAGTAGGGATTGTTCGTAATGTTTATCCACATCCATTATACAGGAGGGTAGAGACTGGATTTTAAGGAAAGTAGTAATAATTAACAGTGGGATTCTAACCTGGCTGTGACAGTGAGTGTGAGGCATTTTATTGTTTTACCTGGTTATTATAGGAAAATTGGTCCGTACTTGCTAATTTTCGTTCCCGGACCAGTTCAGACTCCTGGGATGTACCAGAGCTTTCTTACTTGGGGTAGGACCCTGAGAGTCCCGCTCGAATCACACCTTCTCCAAACCCCCCAGAGGCTGGGGCCTGGACATCCAGCCTGTAATGCCTCGCGAAGGTGCGTAAAGACTTCCAAATAGCCGCCCTGCAAATCTCTTGTGGCAAAACTTGTTGGCATTCTGCCCATGATGTCGCCTGTGAACGGGTACGAAGACTGACCGAAAGGGGCCTGCCACGGAGCAAATATGCTGAACTTATAGCGTCTTTCAACCAGCGGGCTATTGTAGTCTTAGAGGCCATATTACCGCTTTTCGGATCATTCCACAGCACAAAAAGATGGTCTGACATATGGAAACTGTTTTTAACTTCCAAATAATGCAGCAGAGCCCTGCGAACATCTAGCTTCCTTAGGTTCCTAGAAAGTGGATCCAAATGGTCCAATTCTGGAAAGGACGGGAGCTCCACAGATTGATTCAAATGAAAAGAGGATACCACCTTCGGAAGAAAGGAAGGAACCATCCATAAGGAGACTCCAGTATCCGAAATTCTTACGAAGGGTTCTCTGCAGGATAACGCCTGAAACTCTGACACCCTACGAGCAGATGCTATAGCCACCAGAAAAATCACTTTTAATGTTAGATCTTTCAACTTTGCCCTTTTCAGAGGCTCAAAGGGCGTAGCACACAGAGCTATGAGAACCATGTTTAGGCTCCATGAAGGACAAGGATGTCTGACTGGAGACCGTAAATGTTTTGCACCTTGGAGAAAACGAGCCATGTCTGGATGCGCAGCTAACGCTACGCCCCGTATTCTACCACGTAAACAACCAAGAGCTGCTACCTGCATCTTTAAGGAACTTCACAATAAATCCTTGGACAGGCCGGCCTGTAAGAAACATAAGATATCCGACACAGATGCCAGAGTAGGGAGCACCTTGTGTTCCACGCACCAGGATTAAAAAACTCCCCACACCCTGACATAAGCCAGGGAAGTGGACGTTTTACGGAATCTCAAAAGCGTAGCCACAACAGTGTCAGAATAACCTTTGCTCTTTAGATGCTGCCTCTCAAAAGCCATGCCGCTAGACAAAAGAAATCTGCCTCTTCCAAACAGACGTGACCCTGATGTAGGTGGTTAGGGATGTCCCAAAACTGCAGGGGGCCTGCCACCGCTAGATTGACCAGATCCACAAACCATGGACGTCTCGGCCATTCCGGAGCTATCAGAATCACCTCTGCCAGGTGGAGTTCTATTCGCCGCAGCAGTTTGCTGATCAGAGGTCAAGATGGGAACACATGTAACAGGACGTTTTTCGGCCAGGGAAGAACCAGGGCATCCACTCCTTCCGCTCCTGTCTCCCTGTGTCGACTGAAGAAGCGCGGGGTCTTGACATTCCTGAATGTTGCCATCAGATTCATGCTTGGTGTGTTCCACGTGTTGGATATGAGCTGAAAGGCCTCGTTGGCTAATTCCCACTCCCCAGGATCGAGGCAGTGGCGACTGAGAAAGTTGGCTTGAATGTTGGCAACGCTGGCTATGTGAGAAGCTGCTCCACCCAGCTTATCAACTGCTGAGCTTTGAATGCCACTGGTTGCCTTTTGGTTCCTCCTTGGTGATATAAGCCACAGTGGTCGCATTGTCGGACAGAACCCTGACCGACTTCCCCTGCAGGAAGGGAAGGAGAGCCTGTAATGCTAAACGCACGGCTCTGGTCTCTAGATGATTGATTGACCATCGAGACTCCTCCAGAGACCATTGTCCCTGCACAGACTTCCCCAGACAGACCGCTCCCCAGCCAGAAAGGTTGGCATCTGTGGTAACCACTGTCCAATCGGGCACCACCAAGGGAACCCCGCAGCTCAAGTTGTCCGAAAGGAGCCACCAATCGAGACTGGACCATGCAGAATCTGGAAGAGGAAGGGGAAGATGAAATTGCTCGGAGACCGGGTTCCACCAGGAAAGCAATGCTGACTGCAAAGGTCTCATATGCGCAAAGGCCCATGGGACTAACTCCAGGGTAGAAGCCATCAATCCTAGGACCCGCAAGTAATCCCATACTCTGGAAGGATGTTTGGACAATAAGTCTCGAATCTGTCCCTGCAGTTTGAAGATGCGGTCTTCAGTAAGGAAAACTCTCCCCTGTTGCGTGCCGAACATGGCTCCCAGGAATTCCAAGGACTGGGAGGTTTCCAGGTGACTCTTGGCGGGGTTGACCACCCAACCGAGCAATCGCAATAGCTGAAGCACTCTGTGTACCACCGATTGGCAGACACTCCGATTTCGCTCGAATCAGTCAGTCGCCCAGATATGGATGTACCAAGAATCCTTCCTTCTGGAGTTGAACTGCTACGACAATCATTATCTTGGTAAAGGCCCTGGGTGTGGTAGCAAGACCGAACGGTAGAGTGCAAAACTGATAATAATGACCCAGGATGGAAAACTTCAGGAATTTCTGGTGGGTGGTTTGGATGCCAATGTGCAAATACGCCTCCATCAGATCCAGTGACTCTAGGAACCCTCCCCTGCGCACTGAGGCAATTATGGACCTCAGAGTCTCCATGCAGAAGCACGGAACCCGAAGGCATCTGTTGACCCTTTTTAAATTGAGAATGGGCCGAAAGGTGCCCTCTTTCTTGGACACCGCAAAGTAAATGGAATAGCGGCTCCTCCGCAGGAGGAACTGGCATAATGGCACCGAGCTCGAGAAGGCGCAGTAATGTATCTCTCACCGCCTGACGTTTCTCCTCGTAAGTGCATGGGGAGACCAGAAAGTGGTCTCAAAGGAGTCATGCAAAATCTAAAGCGTAGCCTTGTCTTATCACGGTGAGTACCCACTGGTCAGATGTCAATTTAGTCCATTCCTCGTAAAACAGAGACATTCTGCCCCCTATGACCGGTACCGAGGAATGGACCGGCCTCACTTAATTGTGCGGACTTAACTCCTGCTGCAGATTGGGGGTTACCCGTTCTACCGAAGCGGCGCCCTCGAAAGGACTGGGACCATGACTGCTGTTTTCCCGAAGTTTGCCTGAAAGATGAGCTCGACGATCGGGACATTCGAAATCTTCGATTCCCATATAAGCGAGACCAAGAGGGAAAGGAGCCCCTCGACTTGGGCCTATCCTCTGGCAACCTATGAACTTTATTCTCACCCAAAGACTGAACCAGGTCTTCCAAGTCCTTTTCAAAAAGCAACTTGCCCTTGAAAGGAAGAGAGCCCAGCTGAGCTTTGGAAGAGACATCCGTAGACCAGTTTCTTAGCTAGAGAAACCAGTGGGCAGAGACAGCCAGAACCATCGACCTGGCGGATGTCCGCAGCAGGTCATAAAGGGTATCCGCACTATAAGCAACTGCAGCCTCCAAGCACCCTGCCTTTAGAGCTTCTTCCTCCGACAGAAAAGCATTGCCCTGTAGTTGTTGTACTCAGCGAAGACCAGTTCACAAAGGAAAGCTGCTGCACATGGCAGCATGCACAAGCTCCATTTTGCGATCCAGGAGATCCTTAAGGCCTGTTGCCCTCATAACCGGGATGGTGGTCTTTTTGGAGACCGCTGACACCACTGCATCCACCTTGGGAATTCGAAGAAGGTCCAAGGCTTCCTCTGGCAGAGAATATAGCTTGTCCATGGCTTTCCTGACCTTCAACCCCAAATCAGGGGTGTCCCATTCTCAGAATAGCAAGTCAGTGACCGAGAGATGAAAAGGGAAGGAAGTGGTCAGCCCACGAAGCCCCAATACCACCGGATCAATGGTCCCTATCCAGGACTCCTTCTGTGGAGCGTCGATGCCTAACTCCTCCAGAATCTTGGGGATAAGTGGGCCCAGCTCATCCTTTCTAAAAAGGCGGACCACTTTTGGATCATCACCCTCAACAACATGGGAGCTGCGGATAGAAGCATGCTGCTGGTCTCCAACCCCATCTGCCCCCATCGGAGGCTTGGATGGCAGAGTCTGATCGTCCGGGTCGGAAGCCTCTGAAGAGGAATCAGTCTCCTTATGGGGCGCTACTGACCTTAAAAGGTGCTTCAGCCTTGAGGACTCAGCGCCCTCCCGAGGTTTGGATCTCTTCCGAGAACCTGACAATGGCACCCCCCAAAGAAGATTTATCACCACCATGCTTTTTTGCTGATTTCCTGGCCTTATGGATGAACAATATAAACTCGGAGAAGGAGGACGAAGAGGAGTCTGAGGCCCCCTCGGGACTCTCCTCAGCCACGCCCTGTTGGTCCGCCCCCCTCGGGGGCTGACTATTGTGGGGATAATGGAGGCGGGGAAACCACTTCCCTCGCTGCAGCTTGCGTCGCTGCCCGGAAAGAATCCAAAATGGTGTCCGTTCCCGAGCTCAGCGGGAACGGATCTGGAGAAGGGGGCTGCGCTCTCCTGAGCCCTGTAGAACCTTTGTGGGCCTTCGAAACGTCACCCCCGGCGGCAGCTGAAGTTCCCTCCCCCCGGGGAGGCAGGACGAACAGAGGCCATCGCGCGAGATTTGTGCGTGTGCTGACCCACACTCCCGACAAGCTGTCCTTCTCGGCATCGCTGAGGAGAAATTAAAACCTCAGAGCCCGGCGAAACGGTGCAGAAAGGCAGGCAGCGGCAAACAACCCTGGCAGTAAAGGGAAAGTCCGGCCCAGCAATAAAAAGGAAAGGCAAACATTTTATTTTTTTTTTTTAAACTTGCCCGGAGCCAAGCTCCCCGGTATCACACCCAGTGCTGATTTCAGTCTGCTATAGGGCCCTCGACCCCCAGCCTCAGCTGCCTCGAGTACCAGGGGGGATGGTCCTCTCAGGACCTGCCATCCCCCTGGGAGGCTGACAGAAATCTTCTGACACTTGTTTTTTTAAATAATTAAGACCTAAGCCTAAACCTAAGTAAACTCTCTTTCTCTTTTTTTTTTTAAACTAAATACAGGCTGTAGGTGTTGCACCTCCACCATCTGCTAGAGACAGAGAAATACTGACAAACTGTAGGTGTCACCTCAGGATATAGGTCAGTCAAAACCCAGGAGTCTGGACTGATCCAGGTACATACAGGGAAATTTGGATTTGTTGGATTGATAGGATTTTATTTTATCACCTGGCTTTTATTGTATTGGGCTTGCTTATTTGTTAGTGTAATCTATTGTATGTAATCTGCTTTGGAGAGGCTGTGATGGCTCAGGAGGACTATAAATAATTGTTATAATTGTTTGAAGTTCTTTTGCTTATTAATTGTGCTGAATTTTCGCCTGTTTTAATTTCACTGTTAAATGTAATATGTTGTTGTACTTGTAAACCGGAGTGAAGGCTGCCAGCTATACTTTGGTATATAAAAAACTTTCAAATAAATAAATAAATAAATAAATAAATCAAATTTAATTAAAATTAAGTAATAATAATTGCATAAGAACATAAGATATCAAACTGGGTCAGAACAATGCTTGAGCCCAGCATCCTCTCTCAGAGTGACTAATTTGGATCACTTGCAAGAAGTACCCAACAGATACCAGTAAAGGAGACCCTCTTCAAATTGCCGGCTGTAAGAGTTTGTATTCTTCAAGGCTACCTGGCTAATAGCTGTTAATGGACTAGCTTTGAACAAATTTGTACAATTCTTTTTAAACCCAGCTATACTACAGATCTTGACCACAACCTCCGACAACAAACTCCAAGTTTAATTGTGCATTGACTGGGGGCCTGCAGACAGATGACGACAGGAGGCCCACCCCTTCAGACAGGAAGAGGACAAGGACTGCACCCTTTAGGGCCCACAGACAGACAAGGCACAGGAATGCCTCACCTTCAGCTGCTGGAGATTGGTTGCTGTCTTCCAGTCCTTGTCATCACGGAAGCGGGTACAGCGAGGGAAGCGGATTGAGATCCCATCTGCCGTGTGTGCTTCCGATTTTGAGAACTCAGCCCCTGTGATCTCCCAGACTGGTGCTTTCTGTACAAAAAGGACAAAAAAAAAATATTTGCTTACATTGGTTTCAGTTATCTTAAAATCCCTCTAGCCAGAATCTCTCTCACTTGCTGCCCAGGGTGAGCTGCATTGGTCATGCAGTGTATCTTTGCACAATGCTTTATTTCTCTTATTCAGTGCTGCACATGCCCTCAGTGCTACAGAAAAATAAGACAGGAGATAAAATATTGTGCCTGAATCCTGCCAGTAAGTTTTAAATGGGCGAATCTGTTTCATTAAAAAAAAACAAACAAGCAATCTTGGGAATTCGTGAAATATTCCGACAATGTGCAGAGATTTTGCGATATTCTGGCTCATCTCTAAAAAAAAAAAAATATCTGAAAGAAATCTCTTTGGTGTTCAACATATATAATTTCCCCCTTCCAGATCATTTCTGCATTAATAAAGCACTTTGCTGGGGGCTAGGTGAGGACTCAGACATTATCACTTATAGTTGCCAGGTAGTAATGGCTTCTAGTACTAGTTTCAAGTCTTGCTCCTCAGAATGACTACCTCCAGTTACTAGCTTCCTAAAGCCCAGCATTGGAATTAGTTTTTGATTTAGCAGTAACCTATTTTCAGTCAGCATTATTACCTCATCTACTTATAAGTAAGAGTGTAGACTTATACAGAGAAAACATTGGAGATGCTCCAGGAAGACACCCTAGGAATATAATTAGAGAGCGCTAGAGAAAATTAACAGAGGCATACTACATACAGTCGCTCAAGGAGACAAACATATTCCCAGTCTCTATGAGCAGCACCAAGCTAGTGCTAAAGCCAGCCTTCCCTTACCTTTGGATTCTGGATAATAAAGTCTGGATAATAGTTCTTATTAATTTTCAGCCAATTTGGAATTTTACTTGGATCCTGAAAAAGATGAGAGGCAACAAAGGGAAAGTAAGTGACTATATGCGACACACTTCCAAAACCTCACCTACTCTCTCACCACCTCCTGCTTAAACTACTGCAACCTGCTCCTTACAAGTCTCCCCGTGAACCATCCCTCTCCACTAAAATCTATTCAAAATTCAGCTACATGACTTCTCTTTCAACAATGTTGCTACACACACACATATATATCTCCTTAAGTCTGGCTCCCTATCTGGTGTTGCATACATTCCAAGCTTCTCTGACCTACAAATTACATTTAGTCCACAGCTCATTACCTCTCCTTTCTTATCTCTTCCTACCTCCCTCCTCAAACATTCATCAGGTTAGACAATCTTGCCTTTCGCCTCCATTACAAAGTTCTGACTCAGCGCTATCCATTTTACTGCTCCATTTGCTTGGAAGAGACTCATTGAATTAGTGTACCATGCTCTCTCTCTCTGGTTTTATTGAAATCCAGCCTAAAAAACACCCTCACTTTCTTGACGATGCTTTTAAATCTTAATCCTTTGTTCTTTTAATCACAGTCTTGTTGGTTTTAACTATTTTCTTAAAAAAAATTCCCAGTCTCTTATTTGTCCTGCATGTTTGCCTTGATTAGATTGTAAGCTCTACTGAGAAAGGATTGCCTCTTACATGTATTTGTACAGTGCTATATACGTGTAGTACTGCTATAGAAATGATCAGTAGTAGTAATAACAGTAACTTAGCACAGGCCAGTTATTCACTGCGTTTGAAATAAGGTTTAATAAACCAACAGTGAGCTGTAACTAAAATGCGAACACTGAAGTGAAACAACTGATGCTAGAGTCTTACTGAGCATGCATGGGAGTTCCTGTGGGTGCATGATGCTTCATGGGCACTTCAGTCTCTTTCACAGCTTAAGCTTTAGTGAGGTAGTTAACGCTCCAAGGAGACAAGTGGAATTAAAAGTATGACTGATTCAACCTGTGGACTACAGAGAACCCTGTTTATAGGCAAGCAAATTTGCTTTCTCTGTCAACAAGCAGGCATGAATCAGCTATAACACATGGGGAGTCCCAAGTGAAGGGCTGCATTGCGGATCAACTACTGGACAGACAACTGGACCCTATCAATGGAAAGTGGATTACTGGGTGAACTGGCTGCGGAAAACTACTTGTCCAAAGTTTTTCTCTTCAACACATGCTGTCTAGACAGTAGTGAAAAAATGTAAAAGGTGTGAACTGACAACCACATAGCAGCTTGTATACATCTTCAGTAGAAGTGGCCCAGAGATGAGCTACTGAAGTCACCATGGCTCATTTAATCTCTTCAATCTATAAACCATCCAGCATGTAATAGTGCACTACGCATCCACTACCCAATCAGTTCTTTTGGCAACAGCCCTTCCCAACTTATTGGGATCAAAGGATCCAGACAGCTGAGAAGACTTAACGATGATGTTGAATCCTTTTCAAGTAATATGCTAAGGCTCTCTTGTAGTCCAATCTCCTTTGTGAGCATGCCCTCTCTGAAAGAAAGAAGCCAGTATAATTGTTTGTAATGTGAAATGCAGATACTACTTTTGAAAGGAACTTGGGATGAGGTTATAGAACAATTATAAAAAAGCTGCAGGTATGGCAAATAAGAAACCAGAGTCTGTAATTCACTTACTATTCCTGCCAAAGTGACAGCAACAAGAAACATTTTGCAGGTGAGAATTTAAATCAACTGAAGGGAGGTTTCATGAGTTGGGCTAAGGCCATGTTGAGATTGCAAGGCAGGGGAGGTTTACTGACAAGGCTCAGAATGACAGACTCTTCATAGAAATGGAGAGAGACTGGAGTTTCTTTCACTTGCTATGCTGCAATGATACTGAAATGAGCCTCGACTGAAGAAGTGCCGAGGCCTGAGGACGAGTGGAAAATAGGTATTGATGCAAATCCCTCAAGTCCATCTGAAAAGCGATCCAGCTGGATGGTCCCACAGTACATCAAGAACCCCCTTCTACCTCTTGTAGAAGGCTTCTTGGCAGAAATCAATACATCCTTGATGAAAGAGTAAGGCTGTCAACTCTTGCATGTTCAACATCCACGCCGTGAAGGCCAACAATGGCAGATTCAGTGGCAAAATCTGCTGCCTTCCTGTGTGATGAGTCTCTGAGACATCCCCAAAGGAATAGGAGACTAAGACTAATGAGATATTACCCTGGCCTTGTCCTGAAGGACCTTCTGGAGAGCTCTGGCAATAAGAGGAATTGGCAGGTATGCATAGTGTACACCGATGCTTCAGTCCAGCATAAAGGCATTGGTAGCTGATCTGTAGTTGCCCGGATGCATGGAGCAGAACTCCTCGACCTTCCTGTTGCATTCCAAGGTGAACAAGAAGATTATAGGCATGCCCCAACAATGGAACAGGTCATGTGTGACCTCTTCATCCAAGGTCCACTCGTGTGGTAGTACAACGCTGCTTAGACAGTCTGCAAGTGTATTCCGGATTCCTGGAAGATGTGTCACCTGGAAGTGTGCATTGTGATGACTGGCTCTTGACTAGATTTGGAGGGTTTCCTCACAGAAGGCATGTGAGCCCATGCCTCCCTGTTTGCTTATACAGAATATGACCTTTGGTTGTCTAACTGAATCAAGATTCTCTTGCCCAAAAGCAGGTGGAAGAAAGCCTTTAAGCACATAATAGTTGGCTTGTAACTCCAAAAGGTTGATTTGCAGGTGACTTTTCTCTACGTACCACAATCCTTAGGTCCAAGCGATACTGGGGGCACTTCCCACCCTTTGGTAGAGGCGCTGGTGGCTAGGGTCGCTTGTTGCACCAAGACATGTAGGAAGAGACCTGCTGTCAGAACCTCTGGGTTCATCCATCATTTAAGGAATGTCCACATCAAGGGGATAACAGATTTGATAGGTTAAAGGCTGGAGCAGTTGATCTCACTAGAATCAGAAGGCCCCATATGTGCAGACAAGTCAAAGGATCTTCAAACCACCATGGCCACGTGACCTAGAACTAGTATTAACTTCACTAACATCTAGTTAGACTATTTAAAAAAATGTAAACATCTATTGAAAGAGTTCTTATTCCATTGTGCCTTTCATGTATTCTAGAGTTAAATAAGTGAGATGATTCCCTTATCCTATGTGACAGATATAATTCATAAGGGATATAGTACTAAATATTATTCAGATTACCTTAGGTAAGTTATTGGACATTATAGTTTCTATGAAACTAAAGGTATTTTTGTTTGTTAAGTTTGTGGTTGATATTACGTATGATACTTCATATTATGTATGTTTTTATTGTATATCGCCTAGGCCTGTTTGTGTTAGGCAATTAATACATTTTAATAAAATGAAAAATGAAATGAAAACTCCAGCCTCCAAGGAATCAAAGAAGAAATTTCTGCGGCCCTTCTCTGATTTTGAGAAGCAGGAACAAACCACGAATCACCGGTGATATTTTCCCGGAGCAGCACCACATGACCCATTCTTCTCTGCCTGGAAAACAGCGTCATCTGCCGGCAATACATCCAGAGGCTGGGTCAGTTCCCGAGCTGCAGCTGAGTTAGTGGGGGCGTTCAGACGATCGGGGAAATCGATGTTGCTGAGTCTGGGAAGGAGGCAAGCAAGTCTCCTCCTTGCACACCTCCCAGCAATTGCTCTCCCGATGCTGCGATGCCCCTCACGATGTGAGCGTTCATTGGCCCGGTAGATGAAAGCCCGGGAGTGGTGGCAGAGAAAGCCCTCTCCCCGGCCCTCCTCTTCCAATCAGCATGTGGCATAAGGTAAAAAGGCAAAATAAAATTTGGAGGAATGAGGGAACTGCCTCACACCGGTGAACAGCTACAGCGCCATCTTGGATCCCCTACTTTAGGTGATATGTAAGCATTTTAGAGAGCATGATAAGGACTTGTCAAGAATCAATGCAACCAATGTTTTGCATACTTCCATGGAGATGTGCTGGAGTGATCCCAGATGTGCTTTACATGCTTCAGTGCCTACTCCAACACCATGGAATGCTGCAGTAACTGGACTGCTCCAAAGCCTAGAAAAGTCTGGACTCTATAGTCCAGAAACAGCTTTTGGACTATGGGATGACAGGTGTTCACTAAAGAAGACCCTGGAGAAGGACCATTGCTGGTTGACAAGATCACACACAGGAATGGGGTAGACAACTCCTTTTACAGAGGAGAATGTATGGGAAGACCTACGAAAACTGAAAGTGGGCAAGGCTATGGGCCCAGAGGAGATGCATCCCAGCATACTACAGAAACTCAGATGTCCTTGGCAGGTCCACTGAATAACGTAATCAATAGGTCCCTGGAAATGGGAGTGGTGCCATGAGATTGGAGAAGAGCGGTTGAGGTCTTGCTTCAAAAGCGTGGTAGCAGAGAGGAAGCAGGAAACTACAGGCCAGTTAGCCTCACCCTGGTGGTAGGAAAATTAATGGAGATGCTGCTGAAAGAAAGGATACTGAACTATCTACAATCTGGTAAGTTGCTGGACCCAAGGCAACATGGATTCACCAGAAGGTCCTGTCAGACAAATCAGATTGATTTTTTTGATTGGGTGACTAGAGAACTGGATCGAGGAAGAGCATTTGATGTGATCTACTTGGATTTCAGCAAAGCTTTTGATACTGTCTGGCATAGGCAGTTTGGAAATAAAATAAGCTTGGGAGTGAGCACCAATGTGGTGGCATGGATTACAAATTGGTTGACTGATAGACAGCATGTAATGGTAAATGGAACATACTCTGAAGAGAAAGCCGTAGTAAATGGAGTGCTACAGGGTTTTGGGACCGGTTCTATTCAATATCTTGGTGAGCAACACTGCAAAAGGGATAGAAGGTAAAGTTTGAATACTTACGAATGAAACTAAGATCTGCAAGAGAGTGGTCATTCTTAAAGGAGTAAAGAGAATGAAAAGTGGTTTAAGAAAGCTTGAAGAACGGTGGAGGATTTGACAGCTGGGATTCAATGCCAAGAAGTGCAAAGTCGTGTATTTGGGATGTGGTAATCCAAAACAGTTGTATGTGATTGGGGGGGGGGGGGGGGGGGGGAGAGGAAGACTGATGTGCATGGACCAAAAGGGATCTTGGGATAACAATGTCTGGCAATCTGAAGATGGCGAAGCAATGTAACAAGATGATAGCTAAAGCCAGAAGAATGCTGGGCTGCAGAGAGAAATAACCAGTAAGAAAAAGGTGATAATGCCCTTGTATAAGCCTCACCTTGTGTTCAGTTCTGGAGCCCTTAAGGATGGAGGTGATCCAGAGAAGGGTAACCAAAATGGTGTGGGGACAGTATCAGAAGACTTCTGAGGAGAGGCTAAATGTTGTGAATATGTATACCCTGGAAGACAGGAGGTGCAGGGGAGATAGGATACAGATCTTCAGATACCCGAAAGCTTTTAATGATGTACAAATGTCAAACCTTTTCCGTTGAAAGAAATGAAACTCCAGGGAGAACGGCTCAGAACTGACGTCAGGAAATATTTCTTCATGGAGAGGGTGGTGGATGCCTGGAATGCCTTTCTGGAAGAGGTGGGGAAGATGAAAACAGTGAAAGAATTCAAAGGGGCATGGGATAAACACTGTGGATCCCTAAAGCTAGAGGATGGAAATAAAGAAAAGACTGCATTGGGGTAACTTGCTAGTGCAGCGGTTACTGCCCTTACCCAATAAGCCTTGATACTGTTGATACACCTCCAACATTGCTCTCTTCTTCAGTGGCAATGGGAAAAGGGGAATTTGGATTCAGACAGCAACCAACAAGGGCCCTGTCATTTACGGTGTGGGGAACTGATGCACAGACATAAGGAAAAAATCCATACACAAAGCATGTCAAGCAGCATTGGCAATTTTCAAAAAGGCTCATTACCCAGTAAAAATGTTGCTAGCAGTACATTTTTATGGGTAATCATAAGACTTGGTGATAACTGCAAGGAGAGAAATATGGGGTAGCCTGCACAGCGCGGCAGATACTACCATAAGAAGCTTGCTGGGTAGACTGGATGGATCATTTGCTCCTTTTCTGCCATCTTTTCTATGTTATGAAATCAGAGCCTCATTTGCAGGTCCTTGAGGAAACATGCCCTGGAATGGACACAGAGTCCACTGGAGGCTGCAGGAATTGCAACAACCTAAGGACATCTGCTCTTGGGTCCTTCTCTTTCCTAACAATGATGGTCTTTGCTACCTTATCCAAAAGACTTGAGTAGCTGAGGAGCAAAGTCCTTCTCCTCTGACTATAGGCATATGCCGAGTCGGGAACCTGATGACGGTGAGGGGGACTGAAGAGAAGATCTCTGCTGGCCCAAGGAGGAACATCCAGTAGGAACTCAGAGTGAGCTGAACCTACCCTTTCTGATCCATAAAGAGACTCCCCCTGGAAGGGACGAATATATTACACCTCAGGACTGGGACTCACTCCCAATGCCAGAAGCTCCTGAGGTGAGGAATGAACCATTGGGGGGACGCTGCATGGGAATATCTCCTTCATCCTAGCTCTGACAGCTGGGTTCCCACAGGCTGAAAGGACCCTTATTTATAGATATTTCATATTCCGCCTTTTACCACGAATGGCCTCAAGGCAGATTACAACAAATTTAATTAAGCAGTATCATTTGAATCAGCTATAGAGTTAGAATCAAATTACAACTGGCATAAACACTAAGCAATAAGAATCCAGTGGCATATCATTCACAGTTGGAGATGCATCCTCTTCTGAGCCTTACAAAGGGGTGCTGATGCTGGCAGCGCTGAACAGAAGCTCAGAGCCACAGTGGATGCAACTGTAGAAGCAGCATGTTCTAACAGTTCACACCAATGCCTCTTGCTGACCGGTGCCAGGTGCTGGTGCCAGTAAAACTACCTTCTGCACCGTAATCCTGCCTTCCATGTTGGAGAAACTCTTGTGTTTGCTCACTGAGATGCTTCATTCTGATCAGATCAACAATGCCTTAGCATTCTACACTGACAGGGGCCAACTGTGCTCTGGAGTGCCAATGAGAGAGACAGCACCCAGGCCGGGTAAAATAAGTGGCTTGGTGTTATAGGAATCTTCCTCCCCATAAATCTAAAACAATTGCCTTTAAAATTAAATTCAGGTCTAGATGGGTTTGTCATTTACAATTTTACACTGGACAATTAGTCTTGCACATCGACTGCCAGAGCTGCAGGTAGAGGAAGATTTAAAACTGGTAGAGATTTTGTCTACGTTTAACAACTTAGTAATTGTAGGCAATTTTATCCTGCAAATTTACTTATTGAAATTATAGACTGCCAGAGTGTTTTTAGCAGCTATGTCAGCAATGAGCATGTTACAATTGATATACAGACTCCTGGCCATATGTTGATTTATTATTTTGTCCTGAGATAAGGTGGTGTTCAGCAGGTAAGCTCAATGGAATTGCTGTTGAAAGAAATAAATGACAGCTTGGTACTGAAATTTTAAATGACAATTTATTCACACCAGAAAAGAGAAAGTGTGCAGTTCAAACCCCTGTCAAAGAGTAATTTGAAATATAGGTTACGTCATGTTTTTATACCGAAGTTCCATCACCATTGCTCAACATGACTAAAGGGAAGTAATTTGTTGCAGCAAAACTATTTGCAATATAAATTTTTTTTTCAAAAATTAGACATTTGATGGATGAGTAATTGCTATGGATCAATGATTAAATATGACCCCTAATCTATAGTGAGGAGTGAAAGTCTCCCTGCTCATGGGCGTTATCATGACCCACATGTACTGAACAATTCATATAAGCAATATTGATCATTATTGAATGCTTGTGTGTTTTCTGTTTTACCCTTTACAAATATAACTCTCCAAATGATCTGCGTCAAACATTCCCACATATTAAGTTTAAGGTGAATTAAAAAACTAGTCCACATTTTTAAAACATGCTCTCAGTCTTTTGCAATGTAGAGGAAAATTAGTTTCTTACCTGATAATTTTCGTTCCTGTAGTACCAAGGATCAGTCCAGGACACCTGGGTTGTGACTCCGCACCAGTAGATGGAGACAGACTAAAACTTGTGGGCGGAGCCATATATGCCCCTGTGCCAGTCACAGCCCCTCAGTCTTACGGAATGTCAAAGTAGAACACAACCAGAGAAGTGAACAAAACTAGATACCGCTAACTAACGGGGAAGAAACACCCCTTCTGGAACCGGGCTCTCCAACCGAGAGAGCGAACAAGCGAAACAGAGCAAATCAAACAACACAGAGCGGACTCTCCGTTACTTCAGCGCAGCACTGCGGGCGGGATCCTGGACTGATCCTTGGTACTACAGGAACGAAAATTATCAGGTAAGAAACTAATTTTCCTTTCCCTGTACGTACCAGGATCAGTCCAGGACACCTGGGATGTACCAGAGCAACCTACTGAGGGTGGGAAGCAGAGAGTCCCGCTCGGAGAACCCTCTCTCCAAAACCCCCAGAATCGGTAGCCCGGACATCCAGCCGGTAATGCCGGATAAAAGTATGCAACGACTTCCAGGTGGCCGCCCTACAAATCTCTTGAGGCGACACCTGAGAAGCTTCCGCCCAGGACGCTGCTTGAGATCGAGTCGAGTGAGCCCGCAGCCCCACAGGAAGAGGTTTTCCCTTCACCAAGTACGCTGACCCAATGGCCTCCTTGAGCCAACGAGCGATCGTTGTGCGGGACGCTGCAGCTCCTTTCTTTGGTCCAGAGAAGAGGACAAACAGATGATCTGTGACCCGAAACGGATTAGTGACCTCCAGATATCGGAGAAGGGATCTCCGCACGTCAAGCTTTCGTAACTCCCTCTCTTCTGTAACAGAGGAGCCTCCGCACGCAAAAGCAGGCAACTCCACCGATTGATTCACATGAAACGACGAGACCACTTTCGGAAGAAAGGAAGGAACCGTCCGTAAGGAAACCCCCGAATCGGAGATACGCAAGAAAGGTTCCCTACAAGACAGGGCCTGTAACTCGGAAACCCGCCGTGCCGAGGCAATCGCCACCAAGAATGCCGTCTTTAAAGTGAGATCCTTAAGAGTTGCGCGTTTCAAGGGCTCAAACGGCGCCGTGCATAGAGCGGAAAGAACCCAATTGAGGTTCCAAGCCGGACAAGGAAGACGTAACGGGGGGCGAAGGTGCTTAGCACCCCGAAGGAAACGAGCAATATCCGGGTGAAGCGCCAGAGACTTACCTCGCAAACACCCAAGCGCCGCCACTTGGACCCGTAGGGAACTGCACGCCAGACCTTTGGCCAGACCCGCCTGGAGGAACGCCAGAACATCAGAGACGGAAGCCGAAGTGGGGACCACCCCGCGCTGCACGCACCAGTCTTCAAAGACTACCCAGACACGGACGTAAGCCAAAGACGTCGACTGCTTCCTGGAACGCAGCAGTGTGGCCACCACCGCATCTGAATAACCTTTTCTCTTCAGACGATTCCTCTCAAAAGCCATGCCGCGAGACAGAAGTGATCCGGATCCTCCAAACAGACGGGGCCCTGATGGAGTAGGGCCGCCATTCCCTGGAACCGAAGGGGTGCCGCTACTGCCAGTTGTACGAGGTCTGCGAACCACGGCCGGCGAGGCCACTCCGGTGCCACCAAGATCACGTTGGCCGGATGCAACTCTATGCGCCGTAGAATCTTGCCGATCATCGGCCACGGGGGAAACACGTAGAGCAGCACATCCGTAGGCCAGGGAAGCACCAACGCATCGACGCCTTCTGCCCCCCGCTCTCGACGTCGACTGTAAAAGCGCGGGGCCTTCGCGTTGTGCCACGTGGCCATCAGATCCATGTGGGGCACCCCCCACGTTTCGCAAATGAGAAGAAATGCTTCGTCCCCCAGCTCCCACTCTCCGGGATCCAGACGATGACGGCTGAGATAGTCCGCCTGCACGTTGTCGACTCCCGCTATGTGAGACGCTGCGAGGTTGCTGAGATGTAGCTCCGACCAGGCCATCAAGCGCTGAGCTTCTTCTGCCACCTGGGGGCTCCGTGTCCCCCCCTGCCGGTTGATGTATGCCACGGTGGTCGCATTGTCCGACAACACTCGGACTGCCTTTCCCCGCAGCAATGGTAGAAAAGCCTGCAGAGCCAGACGGACCGCCCTGGTCTCTTTTTTTTTTTTTTTTTTTACAAAAAACAAGGCCTGTCGCTGTCCGCGGTCCTGGAGCCCTAGTCCAGCAGGGGTGAGTGAACCGGGCTCCCCGGTGTCACCCCTGACACTGCTAAATGGCAAAACTGGGTCCTCGACCCTAGCAGTGGCCTCAACCGGGGGGGGGTAGTCCCCTCAGGACCTCTCAACCCCCCTGGGAGGCAGGGCAAACGGACGTCAGTGACAATTTGGCAACAAATTCCAATTACAAAACCAAAAGCCTAACCTGGCCTAACCCAAGGGAAAGAAAAAAACCAACCCTGACGGAGTACCAGAATCAGGGCAGGGAGGAGCTGTGACCGGACCTGCACCATCTACTGGAGACAGAGTAAGACTGAGGGGCTGTGACTGGCACAGGGGCATATATGGCTCCGCCCACAAGTTTTAGTCTGTCTCCATCTACTGGTGCGGAGTCACAACCCAGGTGTCCTGGACTGATCCTGGTACGTACAGGGAACTTGTTTTTTAGAAAAAAAGTATATGCAATATATATATATATGTTTATATCTATCTCGCTATATATATATATATATCTGATATCCAATTATCAGGGAAAGTGGTGATGCTGGGGGTGGGAGGAGGGAAGGGAAGTGATGATACCAGGAGGTGGGCAGGGCTGAGTGTGGAAAGGAAGGTGTGCAGCAACAAAGTGAATACAGTGGCCTTCCCAGCTGGGGCTCAGACCAGGCAGGGGCAGCAGCTGACTGCACCTGAACAAAGGCTTGAAGGCCCTGAAAGAATTCCAAGCAAAAAAAGGTCGCCGGGCCCATTCCTACCCCAGAAGGAACCGGGGTAGGTGCTGCTGAACTGCCCTCTCCCGAAGAGGACGCAGTCCCAGGATTGCTCAGATCCGGGTTGCTACCAGATAAGGTCGTGGAGGGGCCGGGCCTGGAGAAGTTCTGAGAATCCAGCCCTCCCTGGGCTTCCTCACAGTGCTGACCCAGGAAGGATTCTAGGTCAGACTGTGCAGCCCTAATGTGGCTGGCAGCACAAAGAGTGTCGCTTGAGCTTTTGTTGCCGGAGCCACAGTTCACTGTAGCTTGTGCGTTCAGCTGGCTAACGCTTGGACTCAAGCAGGCACAAATCCACCCCAACGTGCATAAGTATGAGCGTCTGGTTGTGTGCGACTGTATGCATGCACATATGCACATGGTTATGTGCGCTGGTATGCGCACGTACCGACGGCCTATGGGGAAAATGGTGCCGCATCAAACTACATGCAAGATGGTGCCGCCGTGGCCTGCCACGTGGCGTGCCCACCAAGCCTGAATTGAGGCCTAGCCCATGGAGGGCCGCTCACCCCTTTCGGAAAACTGCTTCCCTTGCCTCAACGGGATTGGGAATGTCACTGGTACGCACGCCGAGCAAGGGACCAGAGGAAAGACTTACCGGAGCCCTTCCACATCTCTGAACCGGAGGAGATCTTTTACTTACCTGGGCTCAGTACTTACTGGCTGAGTAGAGTCGGTCTCCAGCTGCGAGGGAGAGGGCTTAGGCAGTCACCACTGTGCTTGGCTTCCTGCACCCGCTGACTTTCAACTGCTTAAGCAGTAAAGTCCACGATAGGAACCGGCTACCAGATCAAGGCACACTTCTGAGGGATCTCGGAAATCACCTCAGGAATTCTCAACTGGGGGAGGAACCGTTAGGTATCACCGCAGGAGAGCGGGGCCCGATCTTTCTCCAATTTAAAGATAAATTTTCTTCTTCAAATGAGTACTGCAATCCCGCTAAACACCAATGCTAGTGTGGGAATAGCATGTCCATATCTGCTAGGAGACAGAGATACTGAATGGCTGAGGTCACTGCAGGGGTATATCTAGGGTGACGTCAGCTTTGATACCTGACTTGGTCTCCATCTGCTAGCAGACCTCTTTCCTTCCTTCCTTGCTTGCTGCTAAGTACCTGGATGGCATATCCTACCTCCCATTTTTTAATTCAGTAATTGGACAGTTGATGCAAACTCATGCTCCACAAGAACTAGTGCAAGAAAACGTTGCAGGCTCCTGGAGAACCTATTGATAGCAAAAGGACAATACACAGGGACAAGCCCAAGGAAGGCTAGGATATCTTCTCTTGGGAAGAAACTTTTCATGCAAAAAAATAGAAAAGGGCAAAGAAACCTTGTTCTTTAGGCAAGAGGTCTTCAGAAGCCCACTCCAGGAGGAAAGATGACAGCTCCTCCAACTATTGAATCTTTGCCTCTAGAATTCTCTTTTGGGTCACCTTAGGAATAATCCTTGAGCGTTAAGCACACACCTTGCTGATCTTCACCATATCTAGCTCCTTCTGCAAGCGAGTGAGTGTAGCATCATCAAAGCCGCTGGAACACTTGGTCACCGTACACCACTTTTGACTACTGGGATCATAACAGCCCATGAGGAAGACTGACATCATGCCACCTACAAGAGGAAAAAGTGAGGTGAGAGGCAACACCGCAAAGTGGGGCAATTCCTGAATGCTTACTTGTAAACTAATATTGTAAGAAGCAAAACAGATACATTTTCTTTTGCAAAACTACAGGATGGAACTTTTCTCTACTTGTTTCCTGCCATACAGGGTCATTTATTAAAATGAGTTAATGTGTTTGGGCATGGTAGAGAGTCCATCAAGCTAGGGCAAGAGAACATTGTAGAATCATGTCAAATCTTCACTAATGTGTACTGTGCTGTTCGTACGTCTCACTGTGCATGTAAAACTGGTCCCAAACCAACCCTACACCACCACCAAAACCTCACCTCGAGTTACTAGCTGGCCCTCCTATAGTGGTATAAAGAATTGACTATTATGAGAGCCTTCTAAAGAGTCTCTCTCTCACTCCAGCCCAAAAGTAAGAAATGCCTGTGTATACTTGTTCAAGTCGTTCACTATAGTATTTAATTATTAAAAAAGCACAGAAAAAATAGAGGAGTTTATCCTCCCAAACATTTTAAAATTTTGGTGTCCAGGCAAAACACAGTAAGGCGTGCGCTTTGTTTTTAATGAAGTCTTGAGATTATCATCGAAGACTACTACAGAAGGACAAGTATAGCTTTTGCTGCCCCTTGGACAGACAGCTCTTATAGAGGGACTGACCCACCTGTTATAGCTCTGCACATAAAGAGGTCAATTTTCAAGGCGATTTGAGTGGGTAAAAAGTGTTTTAACTATGTAAACCGGCTGTTTGAAGACTTCCCTCCCTCACTGCGGCTAAAGGGTCATGCACTGTTCAATAATGCATGCATCGAGAGGAGGCATATTTATATTGGGGGGGGGGGGGGGGAGAGAGAAACCTGAGCGCGTAGATTGCATTTTAAAATTTGAATGCATACCTTTTTCCACAGAAAAAGCAGAAGCGAATGACCATGCGCATTTCGTATCCTTGGCATGTTTCAAAGCAAACGTACCTGTGTACTTCCACTTTGAGAACTGATGCAAAGCCTGTGTGAACATTGCCCCCCTATAAGCAACAAAAGAGGAACTGACCAACCTTTGCTGCCTTGGCCATAGAAAGCTCCCAGCACAGCCAGGTCGGCAGTGTCAGCCATGGCACCCTCATTCAAGTAATCCTTCTTCACTTTCAGCCAGTGGCGCTTCCCTGGCTCATAAATACTCTGCACAAAAGAAATACGATGAGACATGGGATGCAGTATCTACCGAAATAGATTTCGTCATCTCTCCCCTCATTTACCCACTTTGTTTATGTAGCTCAATATTCTGTTCTCTTTATAAATCCAGACACCAGTGTGGAAAGGTGCATGTGAGGTAGTGACAATAGCAACACAGTGAACCCTAGATATCGAACTGGAGCTGATGAAAGCAACGTTGAACATACTGACCCTTTCTGCACACAATGCAGGTTACTACATACTAACATTTCAGACAAGCACAACAATTGCTTTTCTGCAGGGATGCCTGGGTTGTATGCCTCCCTCTACACTTAATGCGAAGATCCCTGTGTAATTATATGATGGCCTATAGATCAAAACTGTGTAAGTATCAGACTCTTTAGTTTTCTTGCATACAAATGAAACCAGAAAACTATAGATGACCAAGTTTAAGATCTGATGAAAGTAGTGGGAGCATCACTTAAATACAGAAGGGGTGACCAACTCCAGTTGCACTGCCATTGCATGCAAATCTCTCATATGTATATTCGTTGTGGATATCTTAAAAGCAAGGCTTGTTTGTGGCTTTGAAGGACTGGAGTTGGCCACCCCTGGAATAGTGCAACACTCTGAAGCCATTGGGAAAGGGGAAAATTGTGCCAAACAAACTTGATTTATTCCTTTCTTTAATATACCATACAGATTAAACTGAAGAGCTCATATACAATATACAAAACCATATACAAAGAAAAGAACTGTAATAAAAAAAAAAAAAGGGGGAACCCCTATGCAGTTACAGAATGTCCTAAATAACCTTCCATTTGTCAAACTCTTTATTTATAACTTTTATATACAGTGCAGAGTAATGGTAATCTGCAGAAATTCTTCAAATAAGTATAGTTCAGTCACAGACATCTAATGAAGATAGTCTTCACAGAGGACTAAAAATAGATATACAGATACACATTTAAGAAGTAGACAGTCATCTATAAAGCATTAAACTGACATTTACATGATATTAGGCTCAACTAGGCAGATGTATCCCATAAAATTCCATATAACAGCCCCATATGATGACAAATTTAGATTGTTTCCCCTTTAACTGAAAGCACAATAGTTCAATATCTGCTATAGCTCTACATTTTCTCCAATAATGCAAACATGGGTTACCTTTCCAAACTCTTATCAATTAGAAATTTAAGATCCGAAGGTCAGTGTTTGTTGGATGTACCTAGTCACAAGAGCATTCATCTCTCTTGAGTCCAGAGAATGCCTACTCTCATTAGCTGGAGCTCTTTTGTGAAGTCAACTATCACTCTTCAGAAACAGGAAGGTAACAAAATTAAAACACAAACTGAAGACTCATATTTCAATCAGTAAATCCCAAAGCAAAGAATTCATTTAGGGGCAGATTTTAAAACCTGCACGCACAAATGTACGCCGATTTTATAACATGCGTGCGCATGTTATAAAATCCAGGGTTGGCATGCGCAAGAGGGGTGCACACATGTGCACCTTGCGCAAGCCGAACCCTAGGGAAGCCCCGATGGCTTTCCCCGTTCCCTCTGAGGCCGCTCTGAAATCGGAGCGGCCTCGGAAGGAACTTTCTTTGGCGCCCCCCTCCCCCCCTTCCCCTACTTGACCCGCCCCCAGCCCAAAAAAAAAAAATACTCCCGTACCTTTATCCCAGAAGTTACACCTGCCAGCGTGCAATCCCCAGGCCCAGCGGCCGAAGAGAGGCTTCTGGTCCCACCCCCGGACCACCCATTTTTTCAAGTCCCGGGACTTACGCGCATTCCAGGGGCTTTACGTGCTCCACCGGGCCTTTGAAAATAGGCTCGGCGCGCGTAGACTTTTAAAATCTGCCCCTTAGTTCTTCCACTATGGTTTTGCCTTCCCCAAGTGCCCCTTGATCATCTAATGGTCCAACCAACTCCCTTCACAAGCTTCCTGTTTCAGATGTATTTGAAAAAGTTTTTATTATGAGATGTTGCCTCTATGGCAAGCTTCTTTTCAAATCCTATGCCTGTCTTATCAAAGCTTTGCATTTAAACTTTCTCCCCCTACCTCTTGTACTGCCCAGAATTTAAGCAGCTGAAATTAGCATCCTAGTGAAATTTAAGTGACTAAATTTAGCTGATCAGCCCAATCACATGTGAAAGACTTTGAACTCTCTTTCAGCGAGTTATATATTGGAAATGTTATATTGACGATCTGTTTTTCATAAGGAGTGGGAATGATGAAGATTTGGATTCTTTTTGATCTTGCTTAATTCTAGTGATCCAAATTTGGAATTCACTTTCACTAGGAATAAACAGTCCAGAACATTTTTGGTTATGAAAATATATGTCCATGAGAAAAGACTGGTAACCAGTGTTTATAGAAAGGCCACTGAACGGTAATTCCTTATTACACTAGCGCAGTTTCCATCCTAAGTTGCTTAAGGACAATATTCCTGTCAGTCAATTTCTGCGATACAGATGGCTATGCACTTCCACTGTTGAATTTAAAATTCAAGCTCAACAGCTAATTGACAGATTTATTGCTAGAGGGTACACTAGGGCTACTAGTAGGAGGGCATACAAACATGCGCTATATTCTAACAGAGAAAATCTTCTAATTCAAAATTTAAATGACAGACCTACCCGTACAATTTGTACTATTCCTTTTTCAACAAAATTGCCAGAGGTTAAAAAATCTATTTTGAGACACTGGCATATTCTATCTTCAGTGTCTTGTTTCACAGAAAATCCCATCTTCGCTGTTAAAAAATGTCAATCATTACGTGAAAAATTAAAAAATAGAAATGAATTTGCAGATTGTAATCAGGCTTATGGTCAAACCCAATGTGGGTCTTGTTCAGTGTGCCCCCTTACACTTGTGTGTCAGTACTTTCAGCATCCTCATTTGAAATATCCTTATAGAATTCCCAAGTTATTTACTTGTAGTACCAGTGGTGTGGTATATGCCATTATATGCCCTTGCAACTTGATCTATGTGGGACAAACTGCACGGCCAGTTCGCCTAAGGATTATTGAACATCGTAGTTGCATTAAGTCTGCACGTGAACATGCCCCTTTGGTAGATCATTGGGTGGAAAAGAGCCATTCTCCCAATGATATTCGATTTTTTGTTATCAAACAAATCACATTAAAAAACGGAGGGGATTTTGTCTACAGCCCTTAGGAAAGCTGAACAGCGCTTTATTTTTAACTGGTGCACAGTAGCTCCGTCCGGTCTGAATGGGCCTATTGAATGAAGTGCGTTTTATTAAAATAAATCTCTCTGTAGATAGATCTTCCTTTTGTCAATGAAAGAAATGTGAGGTTTCTCGGAGTTTTTTTTAGGTTTGGATGAGATTGATTTGAGACGCAAGGGATACGTCCCCTTGATGGTTTTGCTTAGTTTCCCAGGTGCCTATATTAATTATAGAGAGGAATTGATATAGAGGGAATAGTCAGCATTGATTGTTCTCTCTATATAAAGTTTTGGGTAACAGAATTGGATACTACGTTTAGCGAATGACGGAATATGACGTCATGTCCGGTTATGCGCGAGTATGGCGGTCTTGAACAAACGGATTTGAACGGAGTGCTGTTGAAACAAGGTAGTAATCTTAAGTTTTTGTTGTTAAATGCTATGTTTATTTTTTGTTTTCATATAGAATTGGCTTCAAATTTGAATATGTGAGTAGGAGTTCTTAACCCTGTGGTGCAGCGATGCAGGCGAGCACCCCCGTTTCCAGTTTTCGGGGGGAAAGAGGTCAAATCTTTTGGTTTATAAATGGTTTAAGTAACTTGATTTATATATTGTTTTTGGTTAAACATTTGATGTCTTTTAGGTGCGACACTCTGTGGTGGTCTGCTTTTTGCATTTTAATTTTAGTAGTTACACAGCGTTTGTTTTTCATTTTCGTCCACAGATGCGCGTCTCTGAATGTAATTGTGTGCATTCAAAAGAAATTCCCTGTTTGTGCTATAAAAGTTACGGATTGAAATTTAAGTTACTTTGTATCTACATGAGGTAGGTTTTTGTACATTTTGTTGTTTGTATTCTTTAAAGAGGATTGATACTTTATCTAATTATGTAAGTAACTTTGTTACTTCATGATTTTAGTGGATGGACATGGAAGTAAAACATCCTTGACAATATCCAGTCCCTGAGGAAGCCTTCTTGGAAGGTGAAACAAAGATATCTTTTGTTGGACCCATGTTTAGAAGTAGTCAAATACCCGGACCCAGGACTCATGTTTAGAAATAATTAAAATTAAAATATTTGGATCCATATGAAGAAGTTTATTATCTTGACCTATATTTTTCAAGTAATGGATATTTGCAGTTTAAATTGGGAAATATAAGATTTGTGAACTATTGTAATTCATGTACACTTATTTCAAGTGAAATATGTTTTAAAAGGTATGGATGAATTGTGTGTGTGTGTTAGTTTAGTTTTTAGAGTGTCTATATAGGTGAGTGTGTAATTTTGTTCAAAAAACGTTATACATATTGTGAATGTGTTCTCTCTCTAATTTGTGCGATATCCTAAGCCATTACTTGGCCAGCTAGATCCTTTTGAAAACTGACCTCTAAGCCTCCTATAAATCTGTGCAGTGTGACATCTGAAATACATCATGGGAGCCTAAGACTTTTGAAAACAGTGTTCTTTTCCTGTCCCATTTTATTGCTCAAGTGTCTTTTTTTGCGACTAAGACAAAAAGAAACCCGAAAATTTTCTAAATGCCTGAAAGACCTGAGCAAAGAATTGTAGCTGTCATGTTAGTCCTTTGGATATGTGGAAAGCTCGTCACAGATGTATTAAGTTAGTCTAATTAAAAGGTATCACCTATAATTTATTTGCTGACCCTTAATTTGTTGAAAGACCTAAAACCAGAAATTCCAGCTTTTTATTTTTCTGCTGTGCTTATGAGACTTCCCTCTTAAATTATGCTGTTTTTCTCCATTTTAGCAAGGATAGAAAGAAAATATTAAGAAAAGGGATCATATTGCAAAGAGAAAGAAATGGTGCGCCATGTTCCGATCCTTTTTGTCTTACCTTCAAATCTTTCAGCACCAGTCCTTCCAGGCCCTCACTGATCACACGACTGATCATGTCTGCCAAATCCGAAGCTTTCTGTTAGGAACGTGCAAGAATGAGAAATCCATCAGTAACGAAAACTCACAAATCAATATCTGGAAAACAGACTTGTTTAGCCTGAATGAGCTGAATAAAGATAAAATGTTACAAATACATAACCACCTCAAGTTCAGCTCGGGCCGTTATTGCCTATAATCGGTGGTACCCATCCTTTTTGTCTATGCAGATATTTTAACTTTCAAAAGGTTTGGGGACCATCAGTCCATCTCCACCAAAGGACAGAGTAAACAGATTGGGCTAGCATTTGGCTATAAGACAAAGCTCAATCTATCACACGAGGAAAACTGTGCAGATCTCAGATTAGGAAACAGCCGAGGAGCAGCACTACTCACCGTCACATGCTTCATCTCTGAGAAAAGAATCCGGTTGGGGATTTCTACCATGTTATCATTCAGGAACTTCCTTCGTTCATTCAAGGGCCTGAGATATGGACACATTGGTCAAACAAGACCAGGAATGCAACACACATTTTGAATTCCAAACATAATTGTACATAAGATCCCCACATTTTAAAGTGCACAAAAACAGAACATGCAATGTAGGATGAAGGAACATTATTCTTTGTTCCAGAACAAGAATAATAAATACATTCTTAATGAGGTTTTCCCTTTCCTTCTCTTTTTCCTTTAATTTTTTTTTTTTTTTTTTTAATATGACCAAGATAAAAAGGAAAGCAAATAGGAACATTCTCCATCTACTTAGCAAGAAAATCAGTTTTAATGCCCGTCTAAATGGCATAGTGTTTGTGGTAACTCGTTCATCAAGCTGAAATAGCCCAGGAGAATGCCTGACTGTGAGCCATCATTTACCTAATCACTTTTATTCAGAGAATAGCTAGGAGTGCGCCTCAGGACTCTGCCCTGGGCTCTCTTCTCGTCTCTCTATATGAATTCCCTTGGTGTTCTCATTGCCTCATGGCTTTCAGTATGCTGATGACTCCTGAATCTACCTCTTTACACCAAAAAATGTCTTCAGGAATATAGTCCCAAATCTCAGCCTGCTCTTCTGACTTTGATGCCTGGATGTCCTACTGCCACCTTAAACTCAATGGAGCTGATATTAAAATAATTAAAAAAAAAAAAAAAAGCTGAGCTCCTAAATTAGGTGCCTATTATCAGCCGAACATAGGAGCCTAAGTTTTAAGATGAAAATTGACAAATTTAAATTCCTAAAATTTAGGAGGTCAATATTCGAAAGACAATGAATGGCAAGTTTTGCAATATTCAGTCTCGGTTCTATTCCAGTCCCTGTAGCATAGCTACAAGCTATATTTCAGAACATAAAAACATAAGCAATGCCATGCTGAGTCACACCAAGGTCCATCGATCCCAGCATCCTGTCTGACAGTGGCCAGTCCAGGTCGCAAGTACCTGGCAGATCCCCAGTAGTTGACCTATTTCTCATATTTCCCCCCAGGGATAAGTGCTGGTTTTTGCAAGTCTACCTGGCTAATAACTTTAAGGATTTTTCATTCAGGAATTTGTCCAATCCTCTTTGAATCCCCCCATGTTAATTTCCTGGACCACATTCTCTGGCAACAGATTTCACAGCTTTATAGTGCGCCAAGTTAAAAAAAAAAAAAACCCCAAAAAAAAACAAGAAAAAAAACCCACACAACAGAATACTTCCTATAATTTGTTTTAAATCTGCAAGTTGCTTTATTCAGGGAATGCCCCCAGTTCTAATGTTATCTGAAAGGATAAACAACAATTATGTATTTACCCATTTCACCCCACTCATGATTTTATAAATTTCAATCATATCCCTTCTCAGTCATCTCTTTTCCAAGCTAATGAGCTCTAATCTGTTTAGCCTCTCTCCATAAGGAAGCTTTTTATCCTCTATCATTTTTGTTGTCCTCTGAACCTTTTCTATATTAGCTATCTCTTTTTACAAAGGGGTGACCAGAACTGCACGCAATAATCAAGGCACAGTCGCACCATGGATCTACATAAGGGAATTATGATATTCTTAGTTTTGTTCTCTATTCCTTTTGAAATAATTCCCAACATTCTATTAGCCTTCTTGACTGCTGCTGCACACAGTGACACAGATTTCAAAGTACTGTCCATAAGGACTCCAAGGTCATTTTCCTTGATGGCAACTTCTAACCCAGCATCGTGTATCTGTAGTTGGGTTATTTTTCCCTACATGTACTACTTTGTACTTGTAGACATTAAATTGCATTTGCCTGCGGCATTTTAAAAACTTGAAACAATGGTATCGTATCACTTGTTTCTTTCTCCAATTCATTTAAGAATATGAAAAAAGATAAAAGTTCTGCAGGAAACAAAATGCAATGTTGGATCTTTATGGATAGAAATTCCAGGTGAAAAAAAGTAATAAATTGATGTGAGTGTACTACTGTCCACCTGGCCAGAATGAACTGCTAAAAGAAATTAGGGAAGCTAACAAAATCAGCAGCACAATGATGGGTGATTTCAATTCTTATGTTTCTGACCAACGGCCACAGCGGAAAGACGTACAACAGAACATCCGTTGGCCAGGGAAGGGCTAGAGCATCTACTCCCTCTGCTCCTAGTTCCCATCAACAACTGAAAAATCAAGGAGTCTTGGCATTGCGGCATGTCGCCATGAGATCCATGGAGGGCATGGTCCAGCGTGTGCACAGAAGACAAAAGGCCTCAGTTCTCACTCCCCCGGGTCCAACCGGTGGGGGCTGAGAAAATCAGCTTGCACATTGTCCACCCCGGCAATGTGAGAGGCCGCAATCTTGTAGAGGTCTTTCTGATGATCCGGGCGTATAGGAATGTGCAAGTAAGCTTCTGTCAGATCCAGAGACACTAGAAATTCCCCTTTGTGTACAGATGCTGTTACCAAGTGAAGAGTTTCCATCCAAAAACTCTTTAGAGTACAATTGACTAAGTCTAGGATGGGATGGAAGGTGCCATCCTTCTTGGGCACCATGAAGTAGTTGGAGTAGTGCACTCCCTGAGCTCTCCTGCGGGTACCAGAACTATGGCGCCTAGGTCCAGTATCCGTCGCAGAGTGTCTTGTACCGCCCGGCATTTTTTGTGGTACCTGCATGGGGAAACCATGTACCGCTCGTGGATCGGCCAAGCAAATTCTAACACGTAACCGTGTTCTACTATACTGTGGACCCACTGATCTGAGGTTAAGTTGGTCCACTCTTCTAGAAAAAGGGATAACCTCCCCCTATTCTTGGGACGGAAGAGTGGCCCGGCCTCGTTTCATTGTGCTGACTTGGGACCCCCATGAGATTGTGGGGCTCCATCTCTGGCAGGCCGGTGCCCTTGAAAGGACTGATTTCAAGAAGATTGGCGGCCGGGACCCTGTCGAAAGGATGACCCGGCGGACCGTGAAGAGCGAAACTGGATATTTCCCCGAAATCTCGCCCGTTCAGGAAAGGATCCTCTCGTCCTGTGTCTATCCTCCGGCAACCTATGCACTTTATTCTCACCCAGAGATTTTATCATGTTCTCCAATTGTTGTCCGAAAAGCAGCTTACTCTTGAAGGTAAGGAACCCAGTTGAGCCTTAAACGAAACATCTGCAGCCCAGTGTCTAAGCCAGAGGAGCCTGCGGGCGGACACGGCTGAGACCATAGTCCTTCCAGAAGTCCGTAACAGATCATAAAATGCGTCAGCACTAAGCTACCGCTGCCTCCAGGCGCCCCGCTTGCACCGCCTCACATGCAGAAAGAGATGCTGCTGCTTGCAAATCCTGCACTGGCTCGTATCCTGCAGCTTGCAAATCCTGCACTGGCTCGTAGCACGAAACTGCTGCACATAGTGGCCTGGACCCCTAGGGGGGAAACCTCAAAAATCTTTTTAAGTTCCAACTCCAATTTGCGATCCTGCAAATCCTTCAGGGCAGTGGCTCCTATTACTGGGATTATGGTTTTCTTGGTCACTGCCGAGACCGCAGCGTCCACTTTAGGGACCTTAAGGAGGTCCAGCGCTTCCTCCGGAAGCGGGTATAACTTGTCCATAGCCCGACTTAACTTTAAACTAAGGTCCGGAGTGTCCCACTCCTTAAACAAAAGATCTGTAACTGACATATGAAATGAAAAGATCGAGCTGGACCCCTGAGGCCCACCATCACTGGATCTATAGCCCCAAACCGTGAGTCCTCCAGAGGAACCTCAATGCCCAGCTCCTCCAGAATGGCTGGGATAAGTGGACCTAGCTCATCCCTTCTGAACAGGTGGACTCCTTTGGGATCATCACCCTCCACTAGAGGCATGCCCACTGGCTTGGCCGGCTGGAGCTGGTAATCCTGATCCGCATCTGGTCCCTCACCAGGGGCTTGTGGAGGAGACTCCCCTTCATCCGCACCATCTGTATCTGAACTGTCCACCGGACCGGAAAGGCCTTGGGGGTTTCCTATGTCACTATGTGACTTGGTACGTTTGTGGAGTGATGAGGCTCCTATCCCAGCCCCAGCGATGCCAGGACCTCACGGGGTATCTTAGTACCCTGGCTCTTTGCTGCTTTCCATGCTTTAAAGGCTTTATGCAGCAACAAAACAAAATTGGAGGAGAATGAGGAAGACGACTCATCCAAGTCTTTCCCCTGTTCCTCCTCTGAGGAAGAGGTATGAGCTGCCTGCAAGTCGCCCCCCCCCCCCCAGGAGCAGCAGGACGCGAAGGAAGTGGCGAGGAGCTCCCCTCCCCCAGGGCAGCCTTCTCCTGCTCCCTGAACGTTCGCAGTAAGGCTTCAGTACCTGCGCTGAGGAGAAAAGGGTCCTGAGGCTGCTGCAGCAGTTCTGCCCTCCCAGGGTCCCTGTGTGCTCTAGAGCTGCTGCGATGTGATTTTGCCGGAATCGGCTTCCCCAAAGAGCCTTCCCCTCCCGACAAGCACCCGGTACAAACTCCAGCCTGCACCATGCGGCACGATCCCAGAGCTAAATTAGGATCGGGGCCTGAAAAAAGAACCAGCACGACCAAGACAAACTCCCGGGAGCTCGTAGGAACTGAAAAGGATGGCGAAAACGGCATCAGAAGGAAGGAGGGCCAAAAGAGACCGCTAGGCTGGCTCAGAAATTAAATAAATCACCTCAGAGTTGTTTTTTCCTGTGTGCAGATCTTCAGAGGGTGAGTGAACCGGGTTCCCTGGTATCACCCTCAGCCACAGGCAGTCACAGGGCTCCCAACCCTCTGCACAAGGGGGCATGGTCCCACCAGGACCTAGCAATGCCCTGGGAGGCTTAAAGAGATATCTTCTCTTTTTTTTTTTTTTTTTTTACTAAATCCTTGTCTTTTTAAGATTCCTGCAGGAACAAATACCAACAAACTAAAAGCTTAACACCAAACCCAGACTAAAGGTTTTGCACCTCCACCATCTGCTGGAGACAGAGAAGTACTGACAGACTCTAGGTGGCACCTCAGGGGTATAGGATGGAGTCCGTTAAAACTTTTCTGTCTCCATCTGCTGGAGGGGAGGCAAAACCCAAGAGTCTGGACTGATCCAGGTATGTACAGGGAACGACCTTTGTCCATTTGGAAAAGTGACCATTTAGTCCTAGCCTCTGTTTCTGGTCTTTTATCCTATTACCAATCCACAATAGGACACACTGATCCTATGACCTTCCAATTTCCTGAGTCATCTCTCATGAGGGACTTAAGACATTGGTCCCAAATTTTAAGCAAGTAAAAGCAACTCCCTTTGTACTACCACTCAGGAGAATGGATTCCCAATTGTTCTATCACAGGCATTATATTCCTGATAGACTGATGAACATGGGTATTATTCAGCATGATAGATACTTGTGTAATTGTGGCAGAAAAGGTATGTTTTTCCATATTTGGCAGCATAGTTTTGTTTTGTTTTGTTTTTTTTTTACCAGAGGAAGATCATATCAAGCCAATCTGATCAATTTTTCTGATTGGGTAACTAGAGAATTAGATCAAAGATGTGCACTAAATGTGATATACTTTGATTTCAGCAAAGCTATTGACATTATTCCAAATAGGAGGCTCATGGAGCCTAGGAGTGGGACCCAAGATGGTGAACTGGATTAGGAATTGGCTGACTAATAGACAACAGAGGGTAGTGGTTAATGAAAGTCACTTGGAGGAAAGAAAGGAAATTAATGGAGTGCTTCAGGGATCAGCTCTGTGGCTGGCTCTGTTAAATATCTTTGTAAGTGATACTGCAAAGGGGTTAGAAAGAAAAGTATCTTTTTGCAGATAATACGAAGATCTGCAACACAGTGGACAATCCTCAAGGAGTAAAGAGAATGAGAAGTGATCTAAGCTAGCTTGAGCAGTGGTCAAAGGCTTGGCAGTTAAGATTCAATGCCAAAAAGTGCAGTCATTCATTTGAGGTGCAGAAATCCAAAGGAGATCTATGCAATGGGGGCAGGGGGAAGAGGTGAGGGTCTGATGAGGATGATCAGAGAGAGAGAGAAACCTTGGGGTGACAGTGTCTGATAAGCAATGACTAGAGCCAGAGGGATGCTTACGGAGAGGCGTAATGCCTCTGTACAGGTCATCACCTGGAGTACTGTGTTCAGTTCTGGGGGCCTGATCTCAAAAAGAATAAGGAGAGAATAGAAGTGGTCCAGATAAAGGCAACCATAATGGTGTGAAGTCTACACCAAAAGACTTGAGAGGGGACTTAAGGACCTAAATATGTATACCATAAATACCATATAGATTTTTAAATATCTGAAAGGTATTAAAAATACACACAAGAGAAACATTTTCCAATGTAAAGAAAGCTGAGAACTAGGGGGTCATGATATGAATCTCTACGGTGGTAGACTAAGGGACAATATCAATAAATATTTTTCCATGAAAAGAATGATGGATGCCTGGAATGCCCTCGCAGAGGAGGTGGCAAAGAAAGTGATGGAATTCAAAAGAGTGTGGGATAAAAATGAAGCACTAGGGTAATGTGTGATAACTTTTCTGAATACAAGTAACCTGCATGGAGCTGCAGTTACAACCCTGAATGAACAAGGCAGCGAGGGGGTAATCTTCATAGAGCAGTAGGCAACTCTAAACCCCTGGACAGATGGACCATTTGGTCTATATCTTCCATCATTTGCTATGTTACTATGTGCATATATGAATGCAAAAAGTCTAAGAAACAAGACTGGAGTGTTAGAATGTATGGCACTTAAAGAAGTTCTAGATATAAAAGGCACCTCAGAGACCTGGTGGAAAGAGCAAAACCAATAGGACAGGGCAGATCAGACTGGTGGAGGGGTGGCACTACATGTTAAATATGGCAGATTCAAGCCGGATAAAAGTTCTGCAGGGAACAAACTGCACTCTGGAATCCATATAGATAAAAATTCCAAGTATGATAAGCAAGAGTACAGTTGTTGGAGTATACTACCCTTGCCTGGCCAAGGGTAGTATACTCCAGTACAGTACAGAGAATAAAGGGGCTAATACAACTGGCAACACAATAATAACGGGAGATTTCAATTGCCTGAGATTTGAACAGGTAATTGGCATTCAGGACATGCTAGGGAGGTAAAATTCCTAGATGCTATAAATGACTGCTTCATGCGACAGCAGGTCATGGAACAGACAAGCGGGGAAACTACTCTAGATCTAGTTCTCGGTGGAACACAGGGCATGGTGCAAGGGCTAAAGGTGATGGATCCACTTGGCAATAGTGATCATAATGCAATTAAGTTTGACATAATTACAGGAGGGCAGATCCTAAGTAAAACTACTGCAGTAGCATTTAACTTTAAAAAAGAAGGTTACAATAAAATGAGGAAATTAAAAAAAACAACTAAAAAGGAGTGGAAGCCAAGATTAAAAGCTTGCACAAGGCAGGGGCATAGTTTAAAATACCATTGTGGAAGCCAAGACATAAGGTATCCCATACACGGAGGAAAACCAAACAACTGCCAGCATAGTTTAATGGTGAGGTGAATTAAAGTTACAAGGGTGCCTTCCAATGGCACATACCCCCATCGCTTTGAGAACAAGACATTGCCCTGCAAATTAAATAAATGCATGAACTGATGCCAGGCTGAGTTTCAGCACCCATTCACAGATTCTTCTTTTAACAAGTCAATCTTCTATTATATTTTAGGGTTTCAGTTACTGAATGTTGAAAACCTGTGGGCTACAAATTCCACATGCCCTCAATTTTTGGAACTCTGTTAACCATTGATTAAAGATTTGTACTGTGAATTTGCACATGGTCTCAGTTAAAGTTACTTTATCTGTTTCTAGAGTAGCAGATATTTACCCAAAAGATTGGGACTGTGTTGGATTTCTGTGGATGCTTTGGTTTCATGGGCCCTCCCTATACAATCACATACTGGTTTTCTTAGATAGATTATTAGTGGCAAAGTCAGGATTCCTGCAGCTTTAACCAATGAAAAAACATTTCAGGAATGACAAGAACCCCTACCCTTGAAGATGTATTCAAATGAAGTTGCCCCTCCTTAATTAATCCCATTATAACCAATCAGGTTTAGTTCTTTCCAATCATGGCCTCACTGTTCTCTCTCAAAACCTCCTATTTGTTTTTGTTTTTTTTTGTCTGTGAGTGCATCTGGACTTTACTGAATTCTAAGGAACAGGAATGCTCTCTTATGTGTCTCTGTAAAGCACTGTATATGCCTGGTAGGGTTATACAAATGTACAATCACAACCAACCGAGGACTAAAAAAATCTGTAATGTATACTGGTGTCCTATGGTTTCAGCTGATATAAGTGATACCAGACACCAGTATACATTACAGATTTTGGAGTCCTCAGTTGGTTGTGATTGTACATAGTATAGGAAAGACCAGCAAGGTCACATGGTTTGTGGTTTAGTGATGTACAAATGACAATAATAATAATAATAATACCCCTACTAACTTGTTTAACCATTGATACTTAAATTTCCTAAGGAGATGCTTTACGAGTCTGCAGTCAGAATGTCTATGAGGTGAGTGAATGAGAATGTACTTCTCGCTTTTGATAGACATTTCTGTATTTTAAGTTAATTGAATTATGAAGGATGTGCAAATGGATAGTTAGTTAGTGTTGAAGCCTTGACACTTGGGGCTACTGCTCCCAAATATTTTAAACAGTTTAGAGCCTTAATGTTATGACCCAAAAAGATTACAGGAGCTCTTAGTCCCATTTACAAAAACAAAGAATGGAGTCTTTGTAGTCCTAATGCAAGGTGTAACCAGTATTGCTGACATGAGTGCACGCACCTGTCCATCAAACTGACTCCATTGAAGTAGATACAATCAAACACGAACAAGCAGACATTGGCATCTTTGAAGGCAGCTTTCTGAAAGAGCATTAGAATAAAAATAAGCATCTAAATCTTGGAGACTAATGCTCCATAAATGCTATCACACTTATTAAAAATACTATGATAAAATGTTTTAAAAAAATATATTTAAATATTTATTTGAAATATTTGTTTCACTTCTATAACCAATAAACATGCTAGGCAAATTACAACTCAGCAAAGTACTTCTACTTTCAGTCGGTACCTGGTTGAACTATTCCATACAACTTGCAATATTTGATAGTGAGTTACTTTATAACAAGTTAAAACAAACTGCTAGTAATGCCTCTATATCTCAAAGTTTTCAGGACAAATAGAGGCACAGGACACAGTAAGAGACACTGCCAACAGATACAGTATAACATTTAATAGAACAACACTGTTGGATCATACTCGCTGTCATGAATCAGATTAAAAGGAGCTTTTCCCAAGCTCTATAAGAGGGGAAGGAAGCTTCTCACTCCTATGAGGAATACACCAATTTTTTGCTTTATAATAATTAAAATATGCAAACTAACTTCCCTCTTTTGCTACTATTATTATTAATCACTTCTATAGTGCTACTTGCCTAAATATGCAGATAATATGTTGAAATCCTCAGCTTAGTGTGCAGTGGTGGTCAAAATAGAACATTAGGAATTATTCAGAAAGGAAAGAAATGGAAAAAAATAAAGTGAATACCATGTTGTTGCTATAAAGTCATACAGTGCAAACACATCTATGTACTGTGTGCAGTTCTAGTTGCCCAATCTCTAGAAAGATATAGTAGAACTAGAAAAGGTACAGAGAAGGGCAACAAAAATGATAAAGAGTTTAGAATGGACCCCTTATGAAGAAAGGGCTCTTCAGCTTGGAGAAGATATGACAGAGGGGATATGATAGGGGCTTGGAAAGTCATGAATGGAGGAGAACAGGCAAATAGGGAGCAGTTATTTACCCTTCAACTAGGATTAGGGGACACTCCATGAAACTAGCAGGTAGCAGATTTAAAACAAATCGGAGAAAGTATTTTTCCACTCAACACACAATTAACCTGTGGAGTTTGCCACCAGAGGATGTATTCAAGGCTTCTAGCACAGCTGGGTGAAAAGGGGTCTGGACATGTTCCTGGAGGAAAGGTCCATCAACAATTACTAGCCAGGTGGACATGGGAAGAGTCACCGCTTATATCTCGAAGTGAGTAACAAGAAATGGATCCACGCGAATCTGCTGACCCAGAGATAGGATGCTGGGCTTGATGGACTAACCCAGCATGGGTTATGTTTTTATGTTATATAGATGTGAAAATATATCTGAGGAATATTCACTGTTGCTATTCTGGAAACTAGACCAGCATGCAGTCCTCAAAGACTAGAATTACATTTCTCTGCTCTAGAACTTTCACAAGATTCTCACTTCCTTTTTGGCATGAGAGAAAGGGAAATGAATTCCCCAAAAGAGGGTTGAAGGTAGCCTCTGTGACTACTTAATGATAGCTTTGGATAAAGCAGAGTTGCTTACCTGTAGTGGGTGTTCTCCTAGGACAGCAGGATGTTAGTCCTCACACATGGGTGACATCATCGGATGGAGCTTGGTACAGAAAACATGTGTCAAAATTTCTAGAAACTTTGGCACACTGAGCATGCCCAGCATGCCACTATTTAAGCAGGGTCTCTTCTTCAGTCTCGTAACATAGAATTATTACAAAATAAAACATAGGAAAACCCCAACTCCGTGGGATGGCCAGAGGGTTTCATGAGGACTGAGATGGGATTCTCCCAAATCCAAAGGAGTAACTCTGAGGATCTCATGGACGGGAACAGCCACCACCTCCTTTGGGGCATCGATAAATTGGAGCACCTCTAGCATCTTATGCCAGGCATCTTCCTCAATCAGCAGTTGAAACAGAATGGTTTCTGCCATGGCCTGGACAAACCCCACAAAGATCAGGTCCTCAGGCAGGGACCGGGGCTGCAAGGAGGAGACAGATCTGAGGGCAGATCCCCTGAGTTGTCAGAAGACGACTCAGAGGTGTCATTTCCCCATGGGTCATACAGGGTGCCTTCCTTATTGGAAGCACCTGGAGACAGGAGAGGGCGGCCTATCCAGGCCTCTTGGCTTGGGTACAGAGGTCATCGAAGGCATAGGAGCCCCCGATGGACCCAGAACTGGACCGGGCAACGCTGGCCGTGGAACCAACAGCCTCGACGGTGCCTTTGGCTGCAACAGGCCTTCTCCTCCACGGAATACAAAGGGAGGAGGCAACAGTGGCTGCCGGGGCATCGATGGACCCCCAGGCACCGGTAGTGGCTGCGCGGGGAGGACATCGAGGTGCTCCAGCAGTGATGCCAACATTGATGGTGCAGGCTCCGGCACCAATGGAAGCGCTGGCGGAGCCGGTGGCTAGATGTCCTGCAGGGCTCAAACAACTGCCAGTTGTAGCCTGCACTCTAGCTCGCCCTGGAAATCCACCGAAAACAGGACAAATGGAGGAGGGAGAGGTGTAACCAGATCTCCCTTGAATTGAGGGAGATCGGTGCCCGGCCCTGGTATTTGTGGGGAACACCTAGGCCTCACAGGTTCGATGGAGGGCAGTGTCTCCTCTCCGCGGGGTCGCTACAGGGGCATCACAGGAGGAGCCAGGCATAGATCGAGACCGGTATAGATGTTTCCTGGACTTCCCACAGCGCTTGGCAAGGTCTTTCCCTGGCATTGAGGAGGAAGACGACGATCCCGATGTCCTGGAGCATGAAGATATCGATGACAGCTGATCTCTGGCTCCTCGCTCCATCAAGGGCCCCAGAGGAGGGGTGGACAGCGGAAGTTCTGTGTCCAGTGGTTCCGCTCAGCCTTTTGGAGTCTATGCCCTCGAAATCAGATTTGAGGGATCAGATTTCTTCGAACCGAAGAGTTTCTCCATTTTATCCAGGCAGGTGCACCGGCTCTTGGTGGTCATCTGGTCACAAAAGCGACACCCCTGGACATTGTGTGCCACCCAACTAACTAAGCCAGGAGGAATGGAAAGGGACCCAGCGCAGGAAAAGACCGGTAAAAAAGCTTTCAGAGAGAAAAAAAAAAGAGCACGAGCTCGACAACCGCGAGACAGCTTCTTGGGAAAAAGAGACTGAAGAGGGACCCCTGTGTGGACACGTGGATAGTGGCATGTAGGGCATGCTCAGTGTGCCAAAGTTTTCTGTGCCAGGCTCCATCTGATGATTTCACCCATGTGAGAGAACTACCATCCTGCTTATCCTAGGAGAAAAGTCCCTACAGTGTGACTGATATGATTAGCTAGTAAAGAATTATCTGGTGCAGCAAAGACAAACCGACCTTTTAAAAAAGATAGAAAACAAAAGGCAAGTTACATGTGCATGCATATTTATGAACTCACATAATGGGTTGGAACAGCTAAAAAACAGAGCCTTTTGCACAATAGCTTGCTGATGAAATGTTTGCATTAAGGACATACATTGTAAGTGTGGGACTTACTGATGCTTTTTTAGTCAAGAATACAAATATTTTGTTTTGCATTTGGTGACAAGAGATTCTGTCTTAGGTGCCAGCCCTTTAAATGTGTAGCCATATGGCGTTTGTTAAAAACACTTTTTAAACCAGAAAAAAAAAAAAAAAAAAATCAGAAAATGGAGAAGGCCACGTGATGTGGTGGGCTCCGTAGGACATACACTGCAGTGCTCTGGGTGCCACCACCCTTACATTTCTAATTTTCTTAGTATTTACCCCGCGATTCTGTGACCGCGGAAAGTATTGGCCTCTATTTGGGAGCAGCCAAGAACGTCTAAGTTTTGTTATGTTGCTCTACTCGGTAACAAAAGATAAAGACCGCAACAAGCCTGCGTCTCCTAAGATGGCCGTTGGGACAGGTCTGATGTCGGCAGAGGATATGGATGCCGCTCTGGTACAAAATTAACAGAGGCAGTCATCACTGCTTTGGATAACAGTTACCCACATTTCTACTCAAATAGAGGAAGTTAAATCTTCCTTCTCTAAACTGGGACCACGGCTTGACCATGCAGAAGGGCAGTCCTCAGTGGAAAAAGACAAAGTATTGCAGCTGGAGAAGTGTACATAACTTGGAGAAAAATGACAAACTAGATGATTTTGAAAATAGGGAAAGGAGGAAAAACCTGCGGTTTGTAGGTGTTGTGGAGGATGATTCTACCACCGATCCTGGCACCTTCCGGAAAACTGGTTGCTGGACAATTTGGGCCTCTCTAACTTAAAAGGAAAAGTGGAATGGAGGATGCCCATATGGTTGGCCCTAGATAAAGCATTTGAGGAATTTTTGTCTAAAAAATGTGAATATTATGAGAAAAATAATAAACTTTATATGAACAATCCAGTTCTTTTTTGGGAGACCGCTAAAGTGGTTTTGCGGGATGATATCATTAGCTATATGACACAATGTCATTATCAAGCTCTTTCTTCCAGTGTCTCTCTTACCCGTAGATTTCAGGTTCTCCAGTAGTGATTGGTTAGTGACCAATCCCAGCAGACTAAACGGGCCTTCTGGGCAACCTTCAAACTTTTAAATGGTAAATTACATCAAAGGCCAACCCTTCTCTTTCTAATCTTTGCCATAAGTTTTTCTTATATGGAAACCGGGGAGGATGTTAGCAAATTTGGTGAAAACCAAAATTCCTCCTCATTTGGTACCAACATTAAAGACCCTAGAGGCATTTCTGTTACTTTCTCTCAAGAGATTACTAAAGCATGTGGGGAATATTACCAACATTTGTACTCAATTTAGGCTTGTAATATTGAGGCTATGGAATCATTTTTGGGACAAATAAATTTGCCTCAACTGTCCCCACTACATGTGGAAACTGAATAAACCCATACATATTCAGGAAGTTCAGTAAGCGATAGTGGAGCTTCCCACGTTAAAAGCCCCGGGTCCTGATGGATTGAAGGCCTGATTTTATAAAATTCTTAAAGGGAAAGCATCTATGGCTCTTAAAATGTTATTCAACACAATAGTTCAGTTACGGCGGATGCCGGACTCCCTTAAGAGTGCTAGCATTATAGCTCTGTGGAAGCCGGGTAAAGATCCCTTCCTTGGTGAAGTCTTACTGTCCCATCTCTCTTTTGAATCTTGATATTAAGCTTTATGCTAAATTGTTTGCTAATAGACTTAAATTGATTTTACCTACTTTAACAAGGGGCAAGTGGGTTTTGTATATGGCAGAAGAACGGTTTTGAATGTTCGACGGGTCCTTACTTTATTGGAAAATTGGAGAAGATTGGGGATTATAACCCTGTTCTAATCAGTTTTGATGTGGAAAAAGTGTTTGACAGGGTCTTGTGGGATTTCCTGGAATGTGTTCTACCTATGTATGGGTTCCAAGGTTTCATGCTGGAAGCGATTCAAGACCTATACTCTAATCCCACAGCTAGAATGTGGGTGAATAATTCCTTCTCTCAATCTTTTTCTTTATCAAGAGGTACCAGACAGGGGTGCCCACAGTCCCCTTATTTATTTTGACTCTTAAACCCTTAGTATTAATGCTTATTGATATGTTAACTGCAGAAGAAACCTTCTCAATTTTCCTTTCTAAAACTTATTTGTAGATGATATTTTGCTTTTTTTATTTTTACCTAGGGCTCGGGTGTATCTGCCCCGCACATTGGAGATTTTTGCCAATTCTGGAAGTTTCTCTGGCCTATGCCTCAACTTGGACAAATTGGAGGTGCTTGATCTTTCGGGTACTCTAAAAGCTCTTTGGCAAGATTTCCCTTTAAAGTGGGCCCCAGGTACTCAAATATTTGGGACTCTATATTCACAGTAACCCGGCTATGTGGTATTCTTTGAATGTTACACCTCTCATTTTAGGGTTTCGGAAGGCATTTGACCAATGGATGTATTTCCTTATTTCCTTTATGGGTCGTATTGCACTCATAGAAATGATGCTTCTCCCTAAAATGTTGTTTATATTGCAGATGCTTCCAGTTATACTTTCCCGTAGGGACGTATTGCTGATTTCCCCAAATCTGGTTGAATTTTGTCTGGAAGGGAAAGAAACCCCGGATGTCTTGTGTAAACCTTATGATCCCGAAAGATTGGGGGGTCCTAACATTTGTAACTGCGCCATGTAGGGGATTGGATAGATAATGCGGGATTTTATACCGATTTGGAGTTAGAAAAGGCATTGGTTGCTCATTTTTCCTTAATGTACATCCTTCATGCTCCGAGAAAATCCTTATCTGCATATTTGCTTACTTCATTATGGATTAAAGCGACACAGGCTGCTTGGGAATTTTTATGAGTCTCACTGAAATTACTGTGGAAGTGGTCATTTTTAATGCCACTTAGGGGCAACCCTGGGTTCTCCTCCTGGGGATGGGAAGGCCTTTTATAGAGACCTTGAAGGAGCTCATAGAGCCTCTGTGTTGCCCTTTATTAATCTGGGCACTAGAAAGGTGCATGTGTTTTCTTATTCTCTCTCACATCTAGGGTTTACAGCCCATCATTTTCTCCAGTATTCGCAAATCCGAAATTATATTATGTTCCATTTTCATTTACAAACTGACCAGAATACTTCAGGGGCTTTCCAGCACTTTTCCTTGTTATGCATCAATAAGAAACATACCTTGTCGGGATTGTATAAGTTTTTACATTCTGTTCAATCATATGAGCTATTGGTCTCTTTAGCTATGGCTTGGAACACAGTGCTACATATTAATATAGATGAAGACAACTTGTTTATGTGTTTTAATTCTATCGATTCTTAGTTTTCAGGGAACTTCAGTTTAAATTGCTGAACAGACATATATTCTTCTGATTGTGCTTTTAAGACTGGAATCGCTGATCATAACAGCTGACTTAAATTTGGTCAAATGGTGGCAATGGTGTGTCATGGATTTTGGGAATGTCCTCTTATTCAGAAACTTTGGGCCACTATATATTTCATTCGGTGGGGAACTAGTGGGGGAACATCTATTTGCCATTCGGCGGAGATATGTCTTTTGGGGATGCCTTCCAAGGATGGGGGCTTGGGGATGGCAGGTAATGTTTTTCTTTATAAATACTGTTTGGTGGGGAAGCAATGTATTCTCCTCAGGTGGTTGGAATCAACTCCTCCCACTAGAGACCTTTGGTATAAAATCTTGATTGCTTTGTTATGTTTGGAATCCAAGTCCATTAAACTGAAATCTCTTTTCTTTTTGTGGCGATTCAAGGCTATCTGGTCGCCATTTATTTCAACTTTACCCTTGTATGTTAAGGCTGTTGTTAATCGTGATACAACTCCACTTGTAAAGTAGGACTCCTGATGGCTTCAAGTAGTATGTTACAGTTCTCTCTCATGTACAGCGTTATCTTAATGATACTGTGTCTTTTTCTCATTTTCTTTTTTCGTTCCAACCTGTTTCAGGCTCCATATCTGCAATTTTGTTGTTGTTTCCCTATTTGTAATAGGCTAGGAGGGGTGGGAGTTCATATTTCTTTGTGGTGATTATGGTATACATGTACCTTGCTTATGGTATGTTTTTGATTTTCTCTCTGTATGGGAACATGGGTTATTATTGAAAACAATCTTTATGAGAAAAAAAAAAGGGACAATCCTGCCATGAGTGACTTGCTGATTATTGCAGAAAGCCCTTATTATAGGTAAACAATCTTGCTGTTTTGTTTCTTTTCATAAACATGAAAATAGGGTCTGGACTGATCCGTGGTACTACAGGAACGAAAATTAACAGGTAAGAACTAATTTTCCTTTACTAGCATCAGCAGCGTGGGATATACTTAGTTTTTGGGTATTTGCCATGTACTTGTAGCCTGGATTGGCCACTGTTGGAAACAGGATGCTGGGCTTGATGGACCTTTGGTCTGACCCAGTATGGCAATTTCTTATGTTCAGCACCAGATCTGCTCTCTCCAAGTCAGGCTTTCTGTGTAACCTTGATTCTGAGTTCCTGCAGAACCTGTGGAATCAGTGGCCAAAGCTCCTCTCTGCGAAAGAGATGTACCACCTTGGGATCATCTCCCTCAGCCACGGGAACCTCCTCCAGGTCCCCACCAGATCCAGCATACCCTGCATCAGATCAGCCCGAGGAGCCTCCCCCGGGGACCCCTGCAAATCCTCGGAACTGTCAGTATCCCCATGTATCAGCAGACCCAGAGGACAGGCTCAACACATGCTGCACCCCAGTCCACTTACGCTTTGCGAGGCCTGGCTTGGGATGCAACTTGGGCCCCCCCAAGGGTTGAGAGCATGACCTACCAGGACCCCCCAATGCCTTCTGGGCCAAAAAGGCCTTATGCATCAAAACAAACTAACAAGGCGGCCTGGGAGTCATCCAAGTCTCGTTCCTGGGCCACATCCCCATACACTGAGTCAGCCCAAGGGGGAAATCCCCCCTTAAAAACTCCTTCGATCCATTTCCACACTATACCTGCCAGGGACAAATGTGGTGGGGAAATTTCACTCTCTGGAGGCCACTGGGAGCCATGTGGCCAATTCCAAGATGGCCACCACTGCCGGAGGGAGCCCCAGGTGAAGGCCTGGTTTGACACGCTGTTGACACTGCTCTAGTGCAAAGGGAAGGTCCTGCTGATTCGCCCTTCCCACCAGCCATGTAGTTGGAACAGAGGCCTGCCGGTTAAGGTGCGAACATGGCTCCCTGCAGACCCGACAGAAAGCGCAGCATGGCATGGCCCCAATCACGTGCTTAGCACCGTGCACCTCTGCACAAGACTGGAAAGCTGAGAGCTGCCCGTGGAACCTGCTTACTTGCTGTGAAAACCTCTCGGATACCAGTTCCTGCCCAAGCACTATGCGATGCCAAGAAAAATAAGGAGCCTTTTTTTTTAAACCTTTTTTTTTTTTTGTCAAAAAACAACTTTAACCAACTCAAGCAAGAATACTTTCCTGCTCCATGCAAGGCTTGTAGGCAGAACTGCAGCAGGTCACCAGGCTGTCTCATGTGGGCTGAGGGATATGGACCAACAGATGTCTGCCCCACGGATTCCTGGACAGAGCTAAAAAAGAGAGTCACCAACCCCCTGCTTGTCTGCCTCAACCAGGGAGGATAGCCCCACCAGGACCTCTCAACTCCCTGGGAGGTACCTCAAAGACCAAATCTTCCTTTTCATATATTTATTTTTCTTCAGACTGCAGGTTTTTCACCATTTACCATCTGCTGGAGACAGATAAATCCTGAGAGACTGTAGGTAGCACACGATTATATAGCAGTGTCAGTAAAACTTTGTCTCCATCTGTAGGCAGGGGTACAAAACCCAGGAGTCTGGACAGATCTGGGTATGTACTGGAACAGGTTTATACTGGCTCTTTCCACTTGAGTTAAAATCTACATTCAAGAACCATTTATGTGATATCAAACTGACACACCCTGGGTAACATCGCTACCTTTCTAGACAAAGGTAAAGGAACTCAAGATCACCCTTTCACACAACAAACAATTCCACAACTTGAAAGCATCTAGACAGAGATCTTGTTTGAGCCTTCCTGACTGTTCAAGTAGTACATGACTCCTTGGTTGCCCACAATGACCGGTTTTTAACCACCAGCCTACTGGTTGCCTTTAGTGCATTTAGAACAGTCCTTAATTCTGGGAGGTTGCCATTAAACATAAGGGTTTTCAGCAGGGGTGGCGAAATTCAGTCCTCAAGAGCCCCAAACAGATCAGGTTTTCTGGATATTCCCAATGAATATACATGAGTAGATTTGCATACAATGGAGGCAGTCATGCATATAGGAAAACTGGTTCTTACATGCTAATTTTTGTTCCTGAAACACCACAGATTAGTCCAGACAAGTAGGTTTTGCATCTCTTCCAGCAGATGAAAGATTATTCCTGAACTCCAATAGTTATGACATTCCCTTCTTCCTCAGGTGAGCTGCTACCACCTCCAGACATTTCCTGAATAATCTTGTAGCGGCTGAGAGAACAAACGGCAGTACCTTGTACTGGTCATGTATTTTTCCCCACAACAAAGCTGAGAAATTTCCAGTGTAGGGGATCAATGGGGATGTATGCACGTTTACTTTAGATCCTTCACTAAAACAAATCATAAAATTCATCTTGAACTTTTCTCGAACTAGCAACTTGTTCAGATTCCATAGATCCAGAGTAGATCTTAATTGCCCCCTAACATTTTGGGAATTAAGTACCGGAAATAGAACCCTGTGTCATACTCCTGAGGTGGGATGAACTCTATGGACTTCTGTTGCAGTAGTGCAGATTGTGAGAAGCTGGACCAGGGTACACTGGCAAGTCAGTCTGGGGAGAGGAATTCCATGATTCTCAAACCCCACTGATTCTTCATTTTAAAACCCCATTCTATCAAGGACTGAACCAGACCGTCCATACACTGGGAAGGTTGAGGAGCTAGTAGTTAAAGTGTCAAACAAGAGCCTCAGTGCTAGTTTTGCTTTAGATTACCTTCTTTCTCTTGGGCACCCCCTAGTGAAGAGCTATTGAGATTACAATGGTGGAGAATGTTGCCTCCCTAAAGAGCGAAATGGTCTCACTTTGGAAGTGGGTGGCTAATCCACTGGAGCAGTAGAGAATGAGTGAGGGGATCACAAGGCAACAGCCACAGATTGGAACTTCTGCACATGCTCAGAAATTGCAAAACTATCCACTTTGAAATAATTCTTCACTATGAGTGTGGCCAAGCTAATTGCTGAAATCAGCAGAATTGCAGCATAACAATATCCTCCACTTTACCTTATGCACTCCAAGGGTGCCAAAGGGAAGAGGTTTTCCCGTACTGGTATCAATCAGCAGCACTTCTGAGTCCAGGATCATGCTGTTTCCTCCTGGAAAAGCCTTGGGGATGAAATCCTTAAAATGGGCCACCTGGAAATGAGATCAGCACAGACTATGATCACAAGATCCGCATATTAATTTTCAGTGCAAATACCCACTTCACTTCCGTTGCTAACCATCAGCATTTCTATATTACTGCCTGAAAGGATTCAGTATACGAGCATCAGAACTCATATAAATGATTAAAGAATGTTCTAGAAAATGAGGTTAGTATGAGGATCTAAGGAGGTTGACCCAGGGGCAACAACCCAAAATATGTTTTCAAGGAAAAGCGGTAGGATATATGGAATAGCTTCCAGATGAGATGGTGGAAATAAAATTAGTAACAATTAAAAAAAACCACTGGATAAACACAAAGGATCCTTTGTGGTAATGAAGCACTTGGGTAACCTGTATGAAGAAGTGGTTACAACCTAGAATAGCAATGATACAACAGTACTGTGTCTTCAAGAAAGTAATGGTCTAATCCACCTAGGGTTGCCATGGTTAGAACACATTTCACAGAGGGAGGGGAGACTGAATTTTTTTTTTTAAATCTTACAACAGCCTTGATAATCTTGGTGACCAGGGATTACTTACTGCATTGCTTGGTGGTAGGACATGAAAGGGGGCCTGGGTGTTAGTCTTGTAGAAATCAGAGTTGAGGATGGCAAGGCATGAGGGGGGGCCTACAAGTGGAGGTGGTGAATACCATCGCTGCTGTGGACTTTAGGTATGCTTGGTATAGATTTGGAAGGCTGTGTGGGAGGGGAGGTTAAGAGTTCAGGTGAAAGACATGGGAAAAGGGGGAGTTGGTGTTGGGCTTCATATGAGAATGTGTGTGTGTATTTACAGAGGGCAGACAAATCTCAACTCGGCAGACTGGATGGGCCATTTTGGTCTTTATCTAATAGCATTTACTATTAGAGTGCTGTAGCTGGGAGAAAAAGTGCAGGTCCAATCGCTGACTGGTCGTTCTACTACAGGACTACTTACTGTAGTAGAATGTCAGTTGCACTTTATATGTACTTCCAGGTTACCACAATACAGTACATACACAAACTTACAATTCAGAAGGATATGCAGAGAAGACACATTAAAAGGCACAAATGGCTAGATGCAGAGGACAAAGCAAATAGCAGCTAAAAAAGAAATAGATTCACAGAAACCTTTTATAAGGAATTGATTATATAAGAGAAGACAGGGCTAAGGCACATGGTAGAACATGAGAGAAATAACTGATGGAATCTGAGAACTCAGACACACTTTATGAGGAAGGGGGAATTATGAGTGGAGCTAAGAGCTCAAGACGCACTTTATGAGGGAGAACTGGCTTGAGGCTTCGGCTGAAGTAGCTAAAGTGATCATCTTGCTTGTGGACTTGAACTCGCTCTCCATCATACTTGATCTCAGAATACATTCCATTGGGACACTTCTTCATGGCATATTCAATAGACTTGCATGCTTCGGCCTGAAAGACAGTGAGGGGTAGGAGAGAACAATGATACATGTATATAAGAGAAAGGGACATTTTCAATAGTGTTGAAGGCAACCAAAGATGAAGCAAAAGGCCAATATTTAAAAAATCTAGAACAGATAAGTTATCTGGTTAAATTTAGCCAAATAAGTTATCCTGGATATTCAGCAGGATATCCCTGATTAAAGTCAGCTGGCTACCTTTAGCCAGACAATATTTAAACCTGACTATCTTTTGAATGGTGAAATTAGTTTTTACTTGATAATTTCCTTTCCCTCTAAGGAAGGCAGGCCAATCCACACTGGTGGGATATGCACTCCTACTAGCAGATGGAGATGGAGTAAACTTACTTGCTGATGTCACCAACATAGTATTCTCCATCTCCAACAGATGGTGGACATGCATCTCCCTAGTTTGAGGCAAGGGAGTGCCAAAAGAGACTTTGAAAAGAAGCTTGCCAGAAAGGTAAAAACTGTCAACAAAAACTTTAAGTATACTTGAAGCAAGAAGCCTGTGAGGGAGTTGACAAGACTGCTAGATGACCAAGGGACTAAAGGTACGCTCAGAAAAGACAAGTGTCATAGCAGAAAAGCTAAATTAATTCTTTGCTTTGGTCTTTACTCAGGAAGGTATCAGGGAGATACTTACACTAGTAAAATTCTTTGAGGGTGGTGAATCAGAGGAACTGAACCAAATCACAGTGAATCGGGAAGATGTAATAGAGCAAATCAACAAATTAAAGAGTAACAAATCATGAGGATTGGATGGTATACACCCCAGAGACCTGAAAGAACTCACAATTGATATTACAGACTTACTAGTAATCTCTGACTTCTCATTCAAATGAAATATGGTTCCCAAGGATTGAGGGTGGCCAACAATGTCTATTTTTAAAAAAGGCTCCAGAAGTGATCTGGGAAAACTTTAGACCAGGGAGTCTCAGTACCAGTTAAAATGACAGAATTTATTCTGGAAAAAAATTACTGACCATTTGGGATAGACAGACTAATGAGAGAGCCAACATGGCTATAGTAAAGGGAAGGCTTGACTTTCAAATCTATTGGATTTTTTTTTTTTTTTTTTTTTAAAGGGCTAAACATGGACAAAGTTGAGTCAGTTGATACGCAGTATTTGGATTTTCAGAAGGCATTTGATAAAGTCCCTCGTGACAGACTCTTCACGAAATTAAAAAGTAATGGAATAGGATTGGTAACTGATTAAAGGATAAAAGAGCAGCCCTGAATGGACATTTCTTTCAACTGAGAAAGGAAGAGTGCTCCAGGGATCTGTACTGGGTGACGTGTTTTTTTTTTTTATAAGCGATCTAGAAAAGGGAGTAATGAGTGAGGTGAGCACATTTGCAGATGATGCAAAATTGTTCAATGCTATTAGATCACCAGCTGATTGTAAGGAATTGGAAGAGTATCTTGCAAGACTGGGGACTGGGCATCTTTGGCGGATGAAATTTAATGTGGACAAATGCAAAGTGTTGCATATAGGGAAGAAAAATCCAAACTATAGGTACTTGATTGAGTTCCATATTAGGTGTCACCATCCAGCAAAAGGATCCTGGAATCATTATGACCAGTACTTTGAAATCCTCAGCCCAGCGCATGACAGCGGTCATTAAATCAAACAGAATATTAGGTAATATTAGAAAAGAAATGGAAAAAAAATAGAAGCTCAACAATGTGTTACACCATGTTGATTCCAGTTAACTTGGTTTGGCTTTTTTAGAAGATCTCCCCGAGTCCGCTGTATGGTATTTGACATGATAATTTTCTTATGTTTTATCTGTTCCTCCAATTTTACTTCTTAGAAATGGTGATTCTGGGGGAGGTGATATCACCCGCATCAGATAGACACTTGAGCCTTTTGCTCCCCGTCCGTTTTCATCCACTGTTGTTAAAACACATCTGTCCGAGCAAGGAAAACTTATTTATGGTGTGAGAAATCAGTTGGAATGTCCTTCCAGAAGAAACCGATCGATTTGAAACTCTCTTCATACGATTTGAGCGGCTCGAGGTTTGCGGCCTTGAAGGACGCCACAGACTCCGGAGCTTCCAACATGGCCGCTGCATCCACAAGCCTAGCAGCGGAGAGCGACCCCCAAGCAGTGAGTGGGGAACCCATGAAAGCTGACTTTCAAAATTGGTTTTTTGAAATTCAGAAAGATATTAAATCTTTTAAGGAAGATATGCAGAATGCCCTCAAGGAACTGAGCTCAGAGCTCCTAGACTTTGGACGGAGGGTGGAGGATGTGGGAGCTGCAATGGACTAGCAGAGCTCTGAAATGGCACTGCTAAGAACACAAACTCAGATTTTGCACTTAAGCTAGAGGACCTAGAAAACAGGTCTCGTAGGTCCAGTATTCGTATCCGGGGGATTCCAAAATTGGAGGCCTTAGACGATGCTGGACTAGTGGTGAGGAAAATATGTTGTACCATTTTGAATGCGAGAGAGAATGCAGACACGTTGGGAGATGAGGACATTGTTCTAGATTGGGCTCATCATGCATTAGGAGCACCCAAAAAGAACATTCCCAGAGACATAATAGCCTGCGTACAAAGCTATAGCGTGAAGGAGAAAATCATGCAACAAGCACGAGCTATGGGCAGTATCTCCTGGGAAGGGCATAACGTAGCCATTTATAGTGATCTTGCACCCATCACTCTGAAGAAACGGAAGGATCTGCAATCTGTGACTGCTTTTTTGTGCAGAGAGAACATACGCTATCACTGGCTATTCCCATGTGGTCTGATTTTCACCATCAGTGGAGTTACCTCCAGGATTTACTCAGAAGAGGAAGCAATCCCAGTGCCGACCCCACTTGGATTTTCTGCTCAGTCAAAGTCTGAAGCTGCATGCCTGAAAATGCCACCAGACACACCTAGGGGGCAACGTGTAGGCAAAAACGGCTCTCGACTCCGACGCAGGTCTCATGAACACCCCCTGAGGGAGGACGACACATGAAGATAGGACCACCTGTGCCGAGGGAAGTTACAAAGGTGTGGCTAATACATGAAGATGAATCTCACGCCTTGCAGATGGATAGAATGGACGATGGATGAACTTAATGTTGTGTTTTATCTTATAGGCGGTGGTTGGGGTCTGGGGGGAGGTGGGTGTGCGTCCCCTCTCCTTGAGAGACACCACTGTGGTGGTGGATATGGTATGATGGGGAGGGGGAGGGAGGGATCCAAGGGGTGGGTGAGGGTGGAGGAGTGGGATGCCAAAGGTTTAGTAGAGGGTACAATAGTCGATGGGTAACTGCTATACTGTTCAGAATATATTATGAACCTAGTGTTAGGTATTCTTGTCTGCTCCATAGGCTGAGTCCACATACGACCCTCTTATGGCTACTATTAAGTTTGTTTCGTTAAATGTTAAAGGTTTAAACTCTCCTTACAAAAGGAATGTGCTGTTCAAGGAATTGCTTTCTCTGAAGGCCTTGATTGCTTTTATTCAGGAAACTCATCTGCGTAAGAGGGATGAGAGACTACTGTTTTCTTCTCATTTCAGCCATCTTATCCTCGCAGCTAACTCTCCCACCCATAAATATACGGGGGTTGGGATTTTTATATCTAGGGATCTGAAGGTACAGATAGACTCGGTGATTAGAGATCCATAGGGACGGTACTTGATTGTGTATCTCCATATTCAAAAGGAGCTATTTGTACTGGTGAACATCTATTGTCCCAACGTATCCCAGCGAGAGCTCTTCCTGGAACTAGATAACTTGTTAAAATCCGAGAGTGAGAAAACACTCTCGGATTTTAGTACTTGACCCTATGTTGGATTGTTCAAACGTAGCCAACATCACTCCTCAGTAGATAGAAAAGCACTATACACCCTAATCTCTCTGTGGAATTTAGTGGAAGTCTGGAGAGACAAACACTGTTCTGAGCGTGATTACACTTTCTATTCTATGCCTCATGATGTATATTCGAGAATTGATTTCTCTCTCATTGATCGATCTCTGGTTTTGATTACTGACGAGGCAGGGATAGGGAACATTTCCTGGTCAGACCATGTCCCGGTGTGGTGGGAAATGAGGCGTGCCCCATTGAGTGATGGGCGGATAGCAACAGTCAAAATGTCCCTCTTACCGAAGATAGAATATTTGTTTCAAACTTTACCTTGCAAGGTCCCAGCAGGATATTTGAAACCTCTTCAGCAAAAGATCTTTTCCTTTATATGGAAATGGCGGCCACCTCGAATTTCCAGATTGGTACTGTATCAATCAAAACTAGATGGTGGCCTAGGAGTCTCCAATATTTTCAAATATCATGCTGCTGCCCACATGAAGGCTATTGTTGATTTTCATAATCGGACAAACTGTAAACAGTGGGTGGCCATAGAAGAAGGCATGATGGGTGAGGGAAAAGTTTGGGATCGTTTCTGGATGAATGGGAGAATGCTGTATAACTTTTTTGATAGATCGCCATGCACAGTGACCACGTTACTGGTATGGAATTCTTGGCATACAAAAATTGTGGGTCCTCAACGTTATACATTTTCCCTGGCCATTCGGCGGTGTGAAGTATTTCCAGCTGGTAGGGAGGGTAAATCCTTTCGACAATGGGCAGAGAAGGGTTTATGTACCATTGGACAGGTTTAGCAAGGACAATCTGTATTGCCCTTCGATACGCTTAAGGGAAAATTTCGCTTGACACAAGTCGACTATTTTGCCTACCTTCAGTTACAACACTTTTCTTCTCACTAAACAAGTACAGGAAGATCTCTGTAAGGGGAAATCATTATTTGAAGGGATGTGTGATAATGCCCATATGATAAAAGGGGGATTTCAAAATTATATATATTACTAAATAAACCTAGTGGAGGCAAAGTCAATTATATGAGGACATGGGAAAGGGACCTTGCACTAGAGTACTCCGAGGATGATTGGGATCTTTGCTTTAAGTAAACCCGTAGCAGCTCTCTCTCAACTGCCCTGGTGAAAAATAACTATAAAGTGCTGCTTAGGTGGTACACAATCCCTGTTAAGATTCATAAAATGTTTCCCAATATCAGTAATTGTGGATTGGTGGGGGATTATATACATATGTGGTGGTCCTGTCCAGCAGTCCAGGCTCTTTGGTTGCAAGTGGAAAGTTGGTCGAACCAGTTGATGGGGACGGCTGCTACGCTGACTCCTACAAGTGTACATTTGAACTTTCCTATTGAATCCCTGTCTAGAAAACAGTATATTTTTCTTAGAGTGGTGATTCAAGCTGTTAAAGGAGTCCTGGCAAAGATGTGAAGGGATGCTGGAGCTCCTACTTTTGATATTGTGCTTATCCGCCTAAAATGGATTTATTATATGGAAAAATTGACAGCACTAAAACCAGACAAAATGTTTCAATTTGAAGAAATCTGGCAGCCATATCTGACCTGGCAAGATACCAGATCACATAAATCCAGTTAAAAACGGGAGAGTGAAGTTTAAAATTTTGTGATGGAGCTAGTTGCTATTTATTTATATCAGTCTTTGCAGTCAATGAATTTGATTCAGATAAGCTTTTTAGTCCCTATTCCGCTATATTTTTCAAACTGAGAACATGCTATCTGGATTTATTTTGATATTTTCGTTTTCACAGTGTGGTTTCAGGCAATAAATATATTTCTCATACATAGTTCAAATGTATGAAAAGATTCAACATTTAATATCTTGCAAAATTAAAAAAACAGTGTGCTCGTGGAAGAGCCAACAGTTGTGGCTGATAAGGTAACTGAACAATGTTTTTTGCATATACATTTACACTAGCATACAATTATCATTGAAAGAGTCATATAGGCTAAATAACACCCCCCATCTCTTATTTCACATTTTTTAATTTTTTAATTATTTTTCATTTCATTCAGTTTTTTCCTTTTCCCCCTTTTTTTCCTTTTGGTATAATTGAACATCATTGATTGTTTCATATATCTATAGAATATAGTATATGTAGTACCTACGTTTTCATGAAGTGTAATCCATCTACTTTAAGTTATTCATACAAACATGGTGTTCCTTATCCCCTCCTCATCATTTCTTTTAACAAACTTGTTTGTATCTGCCATTTTGATATATTTACACATATGCATGTGAATTTTTATATTTTATATAATTTCTAAACATGGTTTGTACACACACTTTATATTTTGAAGTATTTATGTATTTTATTTATATGTATGAATGTTTTTGTTTTATACTTTATGTATTTATGTTTAATTTTACACATATTTATGTATGTGTGTTTTTATATTTGTTTACAATAGCCCCTGAGGCAGCTCCTAGAAGAGCGAAACTCTGCCAGAATCGGGCAAGATTCAATAAAAGTCCTTTTTCACCGATCCTTCTCTTCTTGTTTATTGCAATTTGGATGAGGCACTAATGTCAATTGTGTTATGGGAGGGCTCCCAAGTGACATTATGCATAGCGTTACCTAATTATCTCTATGGCAGGGAGGATAAGGGGGATGTTGGGAAGGATAGAGTTATTACATTGAAAAATAATGTTGACCTTAACAGATCAGCCGATGGTATAGAGTAGCTTACACTGATGTGTTTCAATTGTTATTTGACAATTGGTAATATGAGAGTGTGCTGTATGACTGGAAGATGATATCTGCTGTTACATTGTAATATATATAGAACGAATAAAAACTTATTTACAAAAAAAGAAATGGTGATTCTATTTTTTTTGTATTAGATTACAGTTTACTTTGTATTAATTTTTCATAGCATCGTATATCTTTTTCAAGATTTGTCTTGATTGATGGATAAATTGTTAAGTTTAATAAAAAGTAAAATAAAATCTCAATGACCAAAAATTTAAAAAAAGGAACCAAGTAAAAGCTCCATGGGTCAGAAAAGTCTCAAACAGAGCAGCTGTGGAAAATGAAAGAAAACTTAAAATATGGCAAAAAATATGACTAGGAATTGCTAAAGGGGAGCAGAGAGGTGTTTTGCGCTGAAAAACATGATTTATTAAAAGAAAGCAAGGAATTATCTGAAAAATTGAAGGCTCTATGGAGCTCACCAGAACTCAACTGTTGGCTGTGTGAAAAAAAATGAACAGAGGCCTCATGCACGCACCAGTGATGCACCAGAAACGCTCACATATGATAAGTAGATCTTTTGGAGAGAGGCAGAGCTTGGAAAACCTCTGACCTATGTTCTCTCAGTGAGAAGTCACTCATCTGTGAGGACACTGTATCCTGCCTGTCCTCTGAGAAAAGAAAAAAAAACGTCCCATGTGTTGGCAATCAGATAATGAAAAATATAAAGAAATTTCCAAAAACCTAACTAACGGGCCGATGCCGTAAAGTGCGCTCAGGCCCAGCACACAGTTAGCTCCCATTTGGACACGCGTTTTGGATGCGCTATTTTTACCCCTTATACAGTAAGGGGTAATAGCGTGTGGAAAACGCGCGTCCAACCCCCCCCCCCCCCCCGAAACTAATAGCGCCCGCAACATGCAAATGCATGTTCATGGGCCTATTAGTTATTCCTGCGTGATTCAGAAAGTAAAATGTGCAGCGAAGCCACACATTTTACTTTCAGAAATGAACGCCTGCCCAAAGGCAGGAGTTAATTTCAGCCAGCACCGGGAAAGTGTACAGAAAAGCAGAAAAAAAAAACTGCTTTTCTGTACATCCTCCAACTTAATATCATAGCGATATTAAGTCAGAGGCCCCAAAGATTTAAAAAAAAAAAAAAAGAAAAAAAAGAAAAATCTGCCCGTGGCACATGGGTTGGAAAATGGACGCTCAATTTTGCCGGCGTCCGTTTTCCGAAACCCTGGCTGTCAGCAGGTTTAACAACCGACTGTGGTAAAATTGTCGGCTGTCAAACCCGCTGACAAACCGCCGCCGCTTCTGTCAAAAAGGAGGCGCTAGGGACGTGCTAGTGTCCCTAGCGCCTCCTTTTTACCGCGGGCCTTAATTTGCATACCTGGGCTTCCTGAATCGCACACCCAGGAGAGTGGCCTGGGCACGCACTCGCCGGCTCTCCCGCGAAGTTTTCTGTATCGGCCCGTGAAAGGCTAAGGCAATAGGACAAGTAGAATTATCAGAAAAAACAATGGGAGGTAGGGAGAAGAGAGAAGATCAAATGCATGAATTGAGGAGAAAATTGTCCAATACATAAGGAGACACACAAAAACCCAAAGAGCAATATGTATGAAGAAGGGACAAGGCTGGATTAGCAAAGAGGCCCAATAAAAGATAGAAATATGAAAATAAGCTCTTTTGGTCAGCATTTACAGAAGGGGGAAGTGACATTTATCATCAAGTTCTCCTGTACTGTTGGAAACTGATCACTGCTGTTCCTGCTTTCCTTTTGGCCAAGTCCTGCCCTCTGCTAATGATCTCTTCGCCAACTGTAAGAGCTGGCATGCTGCAGGGGGCAGACTGCCTCAGAAGAAACTATACCATGGGGGAGGTGCCCTTTGGGAGCAACCAAGAATATGAGGAGGTGCTTGGAGTATTTTTATGGGTTGGGTAGGAATAGCAATAGATGTAAGTTGTGAGGGGAGAGCTGGGGAAGGGATAGTTCTTGCCTTTTATTATTTTGAGGTAATTTAATGTTTATGCTATTACATTTTATGTTTTCTTATTGCATTGATTTATGGGTACCTTAAGCTGCCTGAGTTCTTTTTAAAGGACAACATAAAATGAAAAATGAAACATGAAAGTAGTGATGGATTTAAGGTGGCAAATGGCATTACTAGTAGTACTTACAGAAACGAGAGTGGTTATGGCTATGGAATACTGAAAGAGTTAAAGTGAACTTTCCACACCCCTTGAAGTTCTATTCAACTTGTACTTGAAGACAGGGAAAGTGCAAACGGACTGGAAGCAAGTGGATGTAATTTTACTATACTAAAGTAAGGACAGAGAGGAAGCTGGCAATGACAAACCTGTTAGTCTACCTTAAGCACTGGGCAAAACTTGCCTCCTTGACAGCGCGAGCCCTAATTTAAATATTGTATCATGCCCCCAGGAGAGGTGCCTGGGGGTGCGTTAGGAAAGAGGGCGCTGATCACCAAGCGTCTGCTTTCAGCGCACTTTTTTTTTTTTTGCATCGGTCCCCTAATGAGAGACTCTCACTGCTGCTGAAGTACACTGCACTTTAAGTACCTGATTTCTGATTACAGCTGCTTTGCTCTCTATAGGAGAGACTGCTCGTCTGCTGTCGAGCAAGAGGCTCTTTAAGTGCCTCTACATTCTGCTGCTGCTAGAAGTCACAGCTGGACCCTCTCTCCCAAGTGTGAGTGACGTCTACTAATCTTCTCACTATTTTATTACTAGGGTCCGCTCCTTTGAGTAACCAGAGAGGAACTGAATAGGATGCTGGTTGTGACTTGTGATTGAATCTTCCCTGCTTTTTGCAAATGTCAAAATTGGCAATTAGAAAACAGATGGTGTAAGGCTAAAACAATGGAAAATCTTCATTATGTGAACAGAGTAGTATTCAATAAAAGGCAGCAGTTATAATAATTGGCGATGCCGTAAAGTGTGCTCAGGCCCAGCACACCTTGCCAATTATTTCAATTAATTCAGTTTTTGAGTGGGTCAATCAGCAATTTAGAGTTAGATTTTATTAATTTATGGATCGCCTAACACATTGGACTAGGCGAAGTACAATAATATAACAAATAAAACATTTAAAATGAAAAACAAATACAAATAAAATATACACAATAAATAAAACATGAACTAATAAAAAGAATCTAAAAAACTCTTAAAAATAAGCACAATTAAAAAGATAAGTTTTAATTAACTTTCTGAAACTCTTGATGGAATCTGATTGCCTTATTTCAATGGGTAAAGAGTTCCAGAGAGTGGGCCCTGCAACTGAAAAGGTACAATCTCTAGTGACATGGAGTCTGGAGTAGTCCCTTCTCCTCTCCTCCCGATTTCGGTGCTCAAGGTGTGGTGTTAGTGTGGTGTTCGAAAATTAAAACAGGATTAAAGTAGCCAGGCAGAGGGAGCCGCTTTCGCCGGCTCCCTCTGCCTGGATGAATGCACGGCCCCCGCCGGCAGTGAATGAATGCCCGTGCGATTTTGGCGCTCAAGGCGTGACGTCACGTCATGTGACTGCCTTGAGCGCCGAAATCGCACGGGCATTCATTCACTGCCGGCGGGGGCCGTGCATTCATCCAGGCAGAGGGAGCCGGAGGCCGCTTTCGCCGCCGGCTTCTTCTGCCTGGATGAATGCACGCCCACCCGGCCGCGGCCTGGATCGAACACGTGCCCACCCGCCCGCCGGCTCCCGCCGCCGCCTGGATGAAAGGGCGCCCTGCCGCCGCCTCGATGACCGCACGCCTGGGGGATTCGGAAAGTGACAGGTATTTATACATATATATAAACAACTTACGCTGCAATGTTTTTTACACTTTACGGTTTTACCCCCATTTTTTACACTTTAATCCTGTTTTAATTTTCGAACATCACACTAACACCACACTAACACCACACTAACACCAAGTAGAGGGTAGGCGGTAAACTAACAGGTTAAGGACGCGGCAAAATAGCGGGTTACAAAGGAGATAATCTGAGCGCGCGTCACAGTATCGGAGGGGAATAGCTAATTCCTTCATTATACAGCTAATTCGTTCATTTACATATCATATACATGCTGTGTGCGGAAAGGGTTATGCGTCTGTTTTAAGAAGCGCTAAGGACGCGTGAAACTGGAGACTGTATCGCTGTATCGCCTTACGCATCCGAATTGTGTGCTCCCAGCACGTTACAGACGGGAAATCTTCAACCGCACGTTACAGTATCGACCTGTATGTTAGCTGTCTTGACCTCATCCTCCAGCAACAAATTCCACAGTTTGATTGTGCACCAAGTAAAAACTTACTTTCCAATTTGTTTTAAATCTGCTGCCTAACACTACAAGGTCTAAGGGAATCTTCATGAAACTTACCTGAAAGAGTAAATAATTCTTCCTTATTTATCTGTTCTACCCCATTCATGATTTTATAAACCTCTATCTTATCCCCTCTCAGCCATCTCTTCACCAAGCTAAGGAACCCTAATTTAAGTCTTCCTTTATAAGGAAGCTGTTCCACCCTCTATGATTTTTGGCACAATTCTCTGTTCCTTTTCTAGTTCTCCTATATCTTCTTTTGAAATGGGATGACAAGAATTGAATGCAATACTCAATGTGCAGTAGCACCTCAGATCTTATACCATGGGTAGGCATCTCTGGTCCTTGCGTGTCACAAGCCAGTCAGGTTTTTAAGACAGCTACACTGAATATTCATGAGATACATCTGGGTGCACTACCTCCATTTGCATGCAAATGCTTCTCATGCATATTTATTGTAGTTATCCTGAAAACCTGGCCAGTTTATGACACTAAGAACAGCGCTGCCTACTCCTCATCTCTACAGAGGCATTCTATTCTCTGTTTTGCTCTCCATGCTTTTCTGCATAAATTCCTAGCCTTCTATTTGCAGTTTTAAATGCCAAGCACACTGAACTGAGGATATCAACACAGTGTCCATAATGACACCACGATCCCTTTCCTGAGAGGATACAGAACCCAGTGAGTACAAAGCATCTAGAGAGTTTGCACTAGAGAGGCAGTTTGATTATTGCCCTACAAAATTTTGCAAAGTAAGGTGTCTGCTAATGTAAGAATGAGCACTGGAGGAGGTTATGTTGTACTGCTGGCATATTCTCTCTAATGATTTAATTTTCAAAGGAGTTCCACATGGAAAATTAGCATATATGCAAGTAGCTTGTACTCCCATACATGCTATTTTATGATCAAAAATATGCATATATTTTTGATTTTGTGCAGTCTAGGGTCGTTCCGTGGCAGGGCTAAGATACATGCATAAGTTACTATTTTATAAGAAATTTACACGAATACATTAGGTAACTTATTTGCACATTTTTACATCTGCTAAATTATCTAGTGCAATTGATAGATTTGTCAGTTATTTCCTATTATTGGGTGGGGAGCCTGGGTGAACTGGAAGAGTTCAGGGTGCAGCACTAGGAGGGTCTTAGCAAACTGGAGACAGACAAGGTGATCTGTTGGAAATATTGGCAACCTGGTGATTTCAAGCATGCATGCATATTTTAACATATATAGACTTCCATGTATAAATTAGGGTTTTATGCAAACAAGTTTTTTTGTGTAAAATATACAATTGTTATGTTTATGAAATAGGCAGAAAAATATATGCTTTCAATGCACTGCAGATCTTCGCATGTACTGAACCATTATATGTATTTTATAATCTAGACTGACCAGATACATGCAGGTTATAGATACTATAGTAGATCTCCGGGCACCCATAACCATGCGTATATGGGGTCTTGTGGAGTTCTTTGAAAGCTACCCTCTAGATTAAGAGAACACTAAGGGCCAGATTTTAAATCTTACGCGCAAGGGGTACATTTGTGCGCACTACCTGGCGTGCACAAATGTACACCCGATTTTATAACATGCGTGCGCTGCCGCGCACATGTTCTAAAATCCAGGGTCGGCACGCGCAAGGGGGTACACACTTGTGCACCTTGTGCTCGCCGAGCCCGAGGGGAGGCCCAATGGCTTTCCCCATTCCCTCCAAGGCCGCTCCGAAATCGGCATTGTTCCCTTTTCTATTTCCTAAATCTGAGCAGCCTCGGAGGGAACTTTTTTTCGTCTCCCCCCCCAGGCAGGTGTAACTTGCACACACCATCCCCCGGCACAGGCCGCTGTGCTGGAGGACTCGGGACTGCCCCCGAACCGCCGCCCCGCCCATTTTTGAAAGCCCCGGAACATATGCAAAATAGGCTCAGCGCGCACAGGGGTAGGTTTTTGGGGGTTACGCGCATAACCCTTTGAAAATCTACCCCTTAGTATGAGAGGGCAATTTTCATAGCTATTTCTGCAGGTAAATACCAAGTAGTCAGGTGTTTACCTGACTACTTGGTATTTACTGGAGTGAGTGAGCTCACTCACTCCAGTAAGAGCACATTTTTAGCCAGACAGAGGAGGAATCCCCAAGGGTGTGTTTTGGGTGGGATCAGAAAATAGTGCAGAGATTGGATTTTCAAATCTAGATGCATTATTTTCCATATATATTTTACACACGGGGGAAAAAAAAAAGGTGCAAGAGTCCACAAGTACTTTGTACCCAAGGCAACTTTCAAAGGGAAAATAGGCTTGCATTTTGCCTTAATCTGAAATTGACAGTTTGAAAACTGTTCCCATCCTTCCATTAGCACGTCTGAGGTTTGAAAAAGGTTGGGCAAAAATGGGATGGCATCCAAATCAAACACAATCATTAGCAACAAGTTACAGACTGGTATGAGAGATGCCTACTACATGCATCACTTCTCAATGCCCTAACTTCAGCATCACACACTCTACTCTTGAGGTGGATGTGGTAATCTCGGCATTGTAAGTACAGAAAGTGCAGGGATGATTGCACATTCACTCCCCAGCTCTCCTATCCCCTATGCTCTGCTCTTCTGAACTCTGTGTGAATTACCAGCATAGGCTGAACAGGGGTCATGAGAGTGGCTTTCACACTGAGGGTTCGCTTTAGGCCTGGGACCTTCTCAGCCTCTTTCTGGTTCTTCAGCACTCGCTCCACCACATCGTGAAGGTTCCGTGAAGCTTTAAAAGCATCATAGGCATTTGGATCCAGAGCATCTAACCTTTAAAGAAACCAAATTAAAGTAAGTGATGCTTTGCAGACAAGATTCCAATGCACTACTTTTAATGGGAGCTTTCTCCGAAAATCAGTTTGATTCAGTACATTCTCATGCAACATTCTGTCATTTAATTGGGAAACAGTTTTATTTTATAGGAAGTTGGATAACCCTCTATAACTGAATAAGGGTAAAAAAAAAATGGTTTAATACACTAATCACCAAAAGATTCAAGTCTGATAATGTAACAGGGAAAATGAATATTAAATACTGTGACCAACAATGCAGATCTCTATGGCATGCCCATAGTTACGGCTGCCAAACATACCATCTGACTATTCCTAATCTGTTGAACATGATTTGATATGTAGGATTTTAAACCATTTAAGTACAGTGTCAGCTATCCAGTTGCCAAAATTGTAAAATAAAGTGATCCACTGTGTCAAATGGTGAACAAACATCTAAAATTACCAGAAGATAGCTCTTGGCAAAAGCAATCATTCATATATTTTGAATTTCTATGATATTTGTTTTCCGATAGAGCTTAATCCATTTAACAGCATTTAAAAGAAAATTGGTTCTTACCTGCTAATTTTCGTTCCTGTAGTACCAACGGATCAGTCCAGACTCCTGGGTTTATTCATCCCTGCCAGCAGATGGAGACAGAGAAAAGCCTCTCTGACACTGCTTGATATGACCTGGTACCACCTGCAGTAGTTCAGTATTGATTGTACCCAAGCTGAAAACAATGTGTGGCAAAAACTGAAAAGTGTCAAAAAACTTGTCAGTTATGAACAACCAAGAACAGAAGTTTGCTGAAAGATTATAGCTGAGCAGAAGACTCTCCCCCATTAACCTGGGTGGGCTCTGGACTGATCTGTTGCTCTCCGAATTGGTTCAAATGGAGTGTCACACAATACTCTCAGAACAAGGTTAAGGTTCCAGGGAGGACAACTTTCCACACCGCAGGACGCAAATTCTTAACTCCCTGAAGAAACCTCTGTACATCCGGATGAGAGAATAAGGAATAGCCCTCAATCTTTCCTTGTAAGCAGGCTAAAGCTGCTACCTGCTCCCTAAAGGAATTAAAATCCAGGCCTTCAGACAAACAGTCTTGTAGGAAAGACAATATTTGAGAAATGGAGGCACGAACCACTTGTATTCCTTGGTCGGTACACCAAGCCTCAAAGACCTTCCATACCCGAACATATGAGAGGGAAGTAGACTGCCGCCTAGCTTGCAAAAACGTAGCAATCACTGACTCTGGATATCCTCTCCGCCTTAAGCAACGCCATTCAAAAGCCAAGCCGCTAGACAAAAGCAATCTGCCTGGTCGGAAAATACAGGACATTGATAAGAAAAGATCCGGAAGATGACTGAAGCACAGTGGACCGTCCACCGCTAGATTGACGAGATCTGCAAACCACGGACGACGCAGCCATTCTGGAGCTACTAGGATCACCTTCCCGGAGGCCATGGAGAGAAAACAAAGCAAGATTCCCCGAGGTCAAGGCACTACTAGAGCGTCGACTCCCTCGGCCCCGTACTCCCTGTTGCGACTGAAAAAGAGAGGAGCCTTCGCATTGAGCCGAGTTGCCATCAAATCGACGCGAGGATAACCCCACCTTTTCCGGATGAGCCACATCGCGGGCTCCAACTCCTACTCACCTGGATCTAAGCTTTGACAACTGAGAAAATCCGCCTGAACACTGTCGACACCCGCGATGAGATGCCGCTAACTGAACCAAGTACAGCTTCGCCCATTGAAACAGCTCCTGAGCTTCCAATGCCACCCCCTGGCTCTTGGTGCCGCCCTGACGATTGATGTAAGCAACCGTTGTGGCATTGTCCAACAGAACCCTGACCGAACGACCCTGAACGAGGGGGAGAAATGTTTGAAGTGCGAGCCGCACCACCCTAGTCTCCAACCGATTGATAGGCCACGAGGCTTCTACCGCCGACCAAGTGCCCTGGGCCAACTGCCCTCGCAGACCACTCCCCAACCAGAGAGATTGGCATCGGTAGTGAGAACTACCCACTCCAGAACCTCAAGACTGACACCACGCTGCAGACTGGACGACTGTAGCTACCACGAAAGGCTGCTCCGTACCGACGCATCCAGAAAGACCGGCAAATGAAACGCCTGCGACAGAGGATTCCATTTCTCCAACAGGGTCCTTTGAAGTGGATGCATGTGCGCGAAGGCCCACGGCACTAACTCCAGCATTGAGGCCATCGAGCCCAGAACCTGCAAAATATCCCAGGCTCTGGCACCTTCAACGCCAACAAGCGGCGAACCCTCCAATGATTTCTCCCAAATCAGCCAATCGTCGAGATAAGGGTGCACCAACACTCCCTCGCGCTGACGAGCTGCCGCCGCCACCATCACTTTGGTGAATGTGCGAGGAGCTGTGGCTAATCTGAAGGGAAGAGCTTGAAACTGGAAATGCTGACCCATCACTGTGAATCTCAGAAAATGCTGATAATCCGGGCAAATGGGAATATACAGCTACGCCACCATCAGATCCAGGGAGGCCAAAAACTCCCGAGAGCACACCGCTGCAATTACTGACCATAAAGTCTCAATTCGGATGCGTGGTATCTTTAAGGACACGTTGACAGACTTGAGGTCCAGGATGGGGCGAAACGTTCCCTCCTTTTTCAGCACCACGAAATAGATGGAGTAACGACCCCTGCCCCGTTCGTGTGGAGATACCGGGATCACCGCCCCCAACTCGCGCAACACCTCCCGAATCACCAGATGCTTCGCCGAGAACCCGCAAGGGGAGGCTAAGAAGAGATTGCGAACGGGACATGTAAACTAACGAGTAACCATCTCTTACCACCAAGAGGACCCACTGATCCTGTGTAACCTTGGTCCACTCCCCATAAAAATCTGCCAGCCGGCTCCCTATATAGGGAACAGCGGAGTGGACTGGCTTCACTTCATTGGGAGGACTTAACTGTAAGCTGCTCCCCCAGCCGAGGGAGCCCTGAAAGGCCTTCGTCTGCCACAAAAGGACTGACCCCAACTGGAGCCCCACGATTGAAAAGGCTTCTGTGACTGCGACCCCACCTGGGACCTCCAGAAGGACAAGACCATCTACCTTCCCTAAACTGGGACTGAAAAACCTGGCAACTCCTAGACCTTAGTTTCACTCTATTGTTTGATCAGCTGCTCCAGCTGCTCCCCAAACAAGAGACAACCCTTAAAGGCAAGGAACTAACTGGGCCTTAGAGGACATATCTGCAGACCAGTGACTGAGCCATAGCAAACGTCAGGCCACCACCGCAGAACTCATAACTCGCGACAGCAAACGCACCAACTCATAAAGCGCATCAGCCACGTATGCGACAGACGCTTCCACGCAATCCGCATTTGACGTGTCAGATCCAGGTAACGTTTGGTCATACTGCACCCAGCGTAAACAAGCTCTTTGCATAAAGCCGGAGCAAATGGCGGCCCGGAGCCCCAAGGCTGCCCCCTCAAAGATTCTGTAGGGCTATCGGCTTTAACTATTGATGCACTAGTCAACAAACCGCGGCAAGGGTTCTTATGGGCATCAGTCGCTATGATCATATTTCTCCAATTTTATATTCTTTACATTGGTTACCCATATCATGGCAAATTCAATTTACCGTTAATTGAAGAAATTACTTACCTGATAATTTCGTTTTCCTTAGTGTAGACAGATGGACTCAGGACCAGTGGGTTATGTGCTCTTCTCCTAGCAGATGGGAAACGGAGTCAGATTTCAAAGCTGTCACCCTAGATATACCCCAGCAGAGACCTCAGCTCATCAGTATACTTTTCGAAAAGCCATTGTGGATATATATTTGCTTAACTAACTTAATTAAAACTGATTAACTTGATTGAACTGATTTAAAAAAAACTGGAGACTGCCAGTGCACTCAGCCAATTAACACCGACACTGGACAACTGCAGATGTCTTGAACTAAGGGTAGGCAAAGGCTTACCCGTATTTGCTTAATTTCGAGGTTCGCTTCCCGAGGTTCTCCTTCTCTGGGGCAGCCGTGGGCGGGATGCTGAGTCCATCTATCTACACTAAGGAAAATGAAATTATCAGGTAAGTAATTTCTCCATTTCCTAGCGTGTAGCCAGATGGACTCAGGACCAGTGGGGATGTACAAAAGCTACTCCCAGACAGGGCGGGAGGCTGCCCATGGCCCACTTAGTGCTGCCCTCGCGAAGTCTGCATCTTCTCGGGCTTGAACATCCAGGTGGTAGAACCTGGAGAAGGTGTGTAGGGAGGACCACGTCGCTGCCCAACAGATCTTGGCGGGTGACAGCAGCTTGGTTTCTGCCCAAGATACTGCTTGGGCCCTAGTAGAATGAGCCTTAACCTGTAGGGGTAAGGGCTTTCCTGCCTCTATGTAGGCCACCTTGATTACTTCCTTGATACAGCGAACTATGTCGCCCACGAGGCCACTTCTCTCCTTGATTCTTCCCACTGTGGAGAATGAACAAGTGATCCATTTTGCGCACCGGTTCCAATCTTTCCAGGTATCGCACGAGGAGTCTGCCGATATTTAGATGGTGAAGAAAACGTGAGTCTTCCGAGTCCTTATGTTCATCCGGAGATGGTAGGGAGATGGCTTGGTTCAAATGAAACTTGGAAACCACTTTCGATAGGAAGGAAGGGACGGTGCACAGCTGTATGATTCTGTGAGTGAACCTAAGGAACAGTTCCCAACAGGATAGTGCCTGTAGTTCAGAGATGCAACGAGCTGAACATATTGCCACCAGGAATACAGTCTTCAATGTTAAGAGGCGTAGTGACAGACTGCGTGTTGGTCTGAAAGAAGCCCCCGCTAGGAAGTCTAATACCAGATTGAAGTTTCAGAGGGGCACCGGCCACTTTAGTTGTGGCCAAAGTTGCTTAACCCCTTTTAAGAAACGAGTCAAATCCGGATGAGCTGATAGACAGATTCTGTTCACTTCGACTCTGAAGCAGGAGAGGGCTGCTACTTGGACCTTGAGGGAGGTGAGTGACAACCCCCTTCTTCATACCGTCCTGTAGGAACTCCAGAATCATGGGGATCTTGGCCATCCACAGGAGGTATCCCGCAGCCCTCACACCAGGCTTCGAATATTCTCCAGATCCGTATGTATGCCAGAGATGTTGAGAACTTGTGCGCGTGGAACAGGGTGTCAATCACGGCCTTTGAGTAACTGCGCTTCAGGTGAGTCCTCTCAAGGGCCAGACCATAAGAGAATAGAGATGGATCTTCGTGAAGAATCAGGCCCTGCTGGAGAAGGTCCCTGTGTGGAGGTAGACACAGAAGGATCCCGCAAAGAGTCTTTGCATATCTGTGTACCATGGGCGTCTTGCCCAATCTAGGACCACTAGCAGAACTAGTCCCCTGTGGTGTTCTATCTTGCGGATGACCTTGCCCAGAAGTGGCCATGGGGGGGAAGGCATACAGTAAGTCTTCCTCTGGCCATGTCTGGACAAGAACGTCGATCCCTTGGGAGTGTGGCTCTCGTCTGCGGCTGAAGAACCTGGGGACTTGGGCACTGAGAGAGGTGGCCAGTAGGTCCATGGCTGGGAGGCCCCAGCAATTTACTATCAGTTGGAAGGCTGTGGTCGACAGCGTCCATTCCCCCGGGTCCAGGCTCTCTCTGCTGAGACGTTGTCTTTTCCTGCGATGTGGGAGGCCGAGATCCTTTGTAGGTTTATCTCCGCCCATGCCATGAGAGGATCTATCTCCAGAGACACCTGCTGGCTCCTGGTTCCTCCCTGGCAGTTGATGTAGGCAACCATTGTAGCATTGTCAGACATTACTCGGATCGCTTTGCTGTGGCTGAATCGCAGGCACGCTAGTCTGACTGCTCGAGCTTCCAGGCGGTTTATGTTCCATCCCACCTCTTCCTTGCTCCATTGTCCCTGGGCTGTCAGTTCCTGACAGTGAGCTCCCCATCCTCGTAGGCTCGCATCTATGGTGAGCACGATCCAGTTCGGTGGGGATAGGTTTACTCCTCTGCTTAGGTGGTCTTCCTGTAGCCACTAGTGAAGCTGAGAACGTACCTCCGCTGGTAGTTGGAGGCGAATTGAGTAGTCTCGGGACAGTGTGTTCCAGCGTGACAGTAAGGAGCACAGGAGTGGTCGCATGTGAGCCCTTGCCCATGGAACGACCTCCAGGGTTGATGCCATGAGCCTGAGGACTTGAAGATAGTCCCATACCTTGGGACGTGCATTAATCATCAATCATCGTAATTGTTCCTTCTCTCCTCGGGGGAGGGAGGCAGACTTTGTTCTGTTTGGTGTCGAAACAGGCCCCCAGGTACTCTAGAGACTGAGAGGGTTGCAGACTGCTCTTGACCTTGTTCACGACCCAACCGAGTTCCTGCAGTAGGTTCTTGACTCTGCTGGTCACTTGCCGGCTCTCTTCCGAAGACTTTGCCCTGATCAGCCAGTCATCCAAGTAAGGGTGTACCAAGATCCCTTCCTTCCTCAGTGTTGCCGCCACAACCACCATAATTTTGGAAAATGTTCTGGGGGCGGTTGCTAGGCCGAAGGGTAGCGCTCGGAACTGGTAATGGTGACCTAGTATCGCAAAGCATAAAAAATGCTGGTGATCTTGATGGACTGGAATGGGAAGCTAGGCTTCAGAGAGGTCCAGGGAGGTTAGGAGCTCTCCTAGTTGTATTGCTATTATTACAGAGCGAAGAGTCTCCATGCAGAAGTGTAGTGTCCGCAGATGACAGTTGATGTTCTTGAAATCCAAGATGGGTCAGAATAATCCTTCTTTCTTGGGAACAATAAAATAGATGGAATAGCGCCCCATATTTTGTTGGGGCGTAGGAACCGGAGTTATTGCCTTCAGACTGAGTAGTCTTGTCAGAGTGGCTGCCACTGCCTGTCTCGGTGTGGAAGTGGCAGGATGATATAAATTTGTCTTGACAGAAGCTGCGGAACTCCAGAAAGTAACCTTCTCGAATGATGTTTAGTACCCATTTGTCCGACGTGATCTCGACCCGTCAATGATAGAAGAGGGAAAGTCGACCCCCTATTTCTTCTTCCTGTGGATGGGTCGTCCCATTTTCATTGGGGAGTATGGCCGGAGCCTGCCCCCGGGCCTGTTCCTCTCTTGATTTGTCAGTTCCGAAAGGGCTGGGGGGGCTTCCTGAGGGATGAGGTGCCTGAAACTGCGAGTTCCTGTAGGGGCGAAAGCATTGAGAGCCCTTGCCCCTAGTTCTTCTGGGGGAGGGGAACTGGGATCTTTTACCCCTGTCCTCCGGTAGCTGAGGCACTGGAGATTCACCCCACTTGCTAGCTAACTTCTCCAATTCACTTCTGAATAAGAGAGACCCTTTAAAAGTCATCCTTGTGAGATTTGCTTTAGAGGTCGAGTCAGCAGACCAATTCCGCAACCATAACTGTCTTCTGGCTGCCACTACCGAGGTTACTCCTCTGGCTGAGGTACGCACCAGATCTGAGCTTGCATCAGTCAGGAAGGCTGCTTCAGGTTCAATCATTTCACCGGTAAATGTTCCTACGTTGTTTGCCTCTCTCGAGAGGAGCAAACAGGAACATGCCACCAGAGCACAGCAGGAAGCAATCTGCAGTGTCATTGCTGTTGCATCGAAGGCCTGCTTAAGGATGGATTCTAATAGTCTATCCTGAGTATCCTTCAATGAAGCCCCTCCCTCAATAGGAATGGTTGTTCGCTTTGAGACGACACAGACCATGGCGTCCACTTTCAGAAAATGCAGGCATTCCTTGGTCGCTGTTTCCAGAGGGTAACAAGGCTTCCAAGACCTGACCTCCTTTAAAGCTGGCCTCTGAGGCATCCCACTCCAGGTCAATCAATTCCTGGATGGCTTCCATCATTGGGAAGCAGCATGAGGCTTTACGAAGGGACACCAAGATGGGGTTCTTCTTTGGTTCCGCCATAGGGTCCGTGCCTGGGATCCCCAGAGTTTGGGAAAGGGCTGATAATTCATCCCTGTGGAAGAAGCAAAGCATGGTTCTGTTTGGTTCCAGGCCTGGAGGGATTTCTCCTTTTTCCAGAGCGCCGCCATCATCATCTGAGGTATCTGGGTCCCCATCCGGGAAATTCTTGGTTATTTATGTTTTTTTTTTTATATACTGACATTCAACTAAAGTCATCACATCGGTTTACATAAAAATTCGAGAGGTTACATTGTAGTAGAAAATAGAGAAAATAACAGAAGAAAAAATAAAAGAGAAATAAATAAATTAAAATTTGGTGTTAATTCTTATGTTATAAATGCTATTTGAAAAAGCCATGTTTTTACATTTTTTTAAAAAGTTTGAGAGGATGATTCAAGTCTCAGTTCAGTTGGAAGTGTATGCCATAAAAGAGGTCCAGCTATTGAGAAGGCACGTTGACTTGTTGAAATGAGGTGGTACAGTTTTGGAGAGGGAGTTTCAAGGAGACCAGTGTTTGTGGAACGCAAATTTCTTTTTGGAACTTGGAAGAGAAATGTTGTATCCATCCAACTCATCTTGTTATTGTACAAGGCTTTGGGGTAGATTTTAAAAAAAGAGCGCGATCGCGTACTTTTGTTCGCGCAGCAGGCGCAAACAAAAGTACGTTGGATTTTATAAGATTCGCGCATAGCCACGCGTATCTTATAAAATCCTGGATAGGCGCGCGCAAGGCGGCCGATTTTGGGCAGCCTGCGCGCGCCAAGCGCGCAGCCTGCCTCCGTTGCCTCCGAGGCCGCTCCGAAATCGGAGCGGCCTCGGAGGGAACTTTCTTTCGCCCTCCCCTCACCTTCCCCTTCCTTCCCCTACCTAATCCACCCCCCCCCCCCCCCCCGGCCCTATCTAAACCCCCCCTTACCTTTGTCCCTCAATTTATGCCTGCTAGAAGCAGACGTAAATCTATGCGCGCCAGCAGACTGCTGGCGCGCCGTCATCCGACCCGGGGGCTGGTCCGGAGGCCTCGGCCACGCCCTCGAAACGCCGCATCCCGCCCCCGAAACGCCGCGTCACTTGGTCCCACCCCCCGACACGCCCCCTTAAAAAAACCCCAGGACTTACGCGTGTCCCGGGGCTCTGTGCGCGCCAGCGGCCTATGCAAAATAGGCGCACCGGCGCATGAGGGCCCTGCTCGCGTAAATCCGGGCGGATTTACGCAAGCAGGGCATTTAAAATCTGCCCGTTTATGAATAAGGGATAAAGCCTTGTATTGAATTCTATAAAATATTGGTAACTAGTGTAGGTCTTTCAGGACTAGAGTAATGTGATTTGATCTTCTGAGGTTGCTGAGTAATCTAGCCGCAGCATTTTGTAAGAGTTGAAGCGATGCAATGGTGGAGGCAGGTAATCCAAGACGTATTGCATTGGTTAGGCGAGGCATGTCTCGAGGCATCCGAACATGGCCGGGAGGATCCTGTGTTTCCGGCAAGGGTTGAACCCAAGTCGCAGCCGGGGCTGATTGTGCCTGAACGAAGGCTTGCAGCCCCTGGAAAGATTCTAGGCAGGAGAAGGTCCCTGGGTCCATGTTAACCCCAGGGGGAGTCAGAGTAGGGGCCCCTGAGGTGCCCTCTTGTAGATATGCCATTTTGGAGTTGCATAGATCCGGGATGCTATCGTTTGTAGTAGTTCCGGACCCATTCTCCAACAGTGAGGGAGCAGGCTTTGGTCCCCCCCTGGGCTTCTTCGCAATGACACAGGCAGGACTCCAGTTCAGGCTGTGAGGCTCTGATGTGTCAGGCTGTGCAAAGAGTGCCTTCTGGGCTTCTTGGATGCCGGAGCCATTGCCTCTATGTCTAGGCACTCAGGTAATGTGCTTCAATATGCGTGCAGTTATCCGTGTGAGCACAATGCGCATGTATAGTTTTAAGCACTGCTGAGCGTATATTTATACATAGAAACATAGAAATGACGGCAGAAGAAGACCAAATGGCCCATCCAGTCTGCCCGGCAAGCTTCCCTCATTTCTTCTCTCATACTTATCTGTTTCTCTTAGCTCTTGGTTCTAATTCCCTTCCACCCCCACCATTAATGTAGAGAGCGGTGATGGAGCTGCATCCAAGTGAAATATCTAGCTTGAGTAGTTAGAGGTAGTAGGGGTAGTAACCGCCGCAATAAGCAAGCTACACCCATGCTTATTTGTTTTTACCCAGATTATGTTATACAGCCCTTATTGGTTGTTTATCTTCTCCCCTGCCGTTGAAGCAGGGAGCTATGCTGGATATGCGTGAGGTATCAGTTTTTTTCTTCTCCCCTGCCGTTGAAGCAGAGAGCTATGCTGGATATGCATTGAAAGTGAAGTATCAGGCACATTTGGTTTGGGGTAGTAACCGCCGTAACAAGCCAGCTACTCCCCGCTTTGTGAGTGTGAATCCTTTTTTCTTCTCCCCTGCCGTTTAAGCAGAGAGCTCTGCTGGATGTGTGAAGTAACAGTTTTTCTTTTCCCCTGCTGTTGAAGCAGAGAACTATGCTGGATATGCATTGAAGTGAAGTATAAGAATGGAGTGATCAAGCTAGTTGAAAGGCATCAGGAATAGAGGAAGGTGGAGGTAGTAATTTGGATATTTGGTTTGGGGTAGTAACCGCCGTAACAAGCCAGCTACTCCTGTCTTTGTGAGTGCAAATCCTTTTTTCCACATTTCCTCTTGCTGTTGAAGCTTAGAGTGATGTTGGAGTCACAGTAACCATGTGTATGTTTAATGAATAAGGGTATTGTCTCCAGGCAGTAGCCATCATTCTGGCGAGTCACCCACTCTTCATTGGCGGCCTCTTGACTTTATGGATCCACAGTGTTTATCCCACGCCCCTTTGAAGTCCTTCAACGTGCGGTTGTGCGTGCGTCTAAGTTGAAGGCGCACAAGTTGGGCGCATTCACCGACTGGCCTGCCCCGTGCATACCGCCGGATGAGAAGGAAAGATGTTGCCGACTCCCCCGCGCATAAGATGGCACGCCTGCCCCCCCCCCCCCCGAGGGTCTCCACATGTTCGGACCCCCTGCACCAGACCATGGCCTAGCCCAACCAAGGCTGCTCAACCTGATCGGTGCTCCCTTTTACCTCGCCGGGTGAAATTCGGAATTGGGACGGCACTCCGAGCCCCGGAGACCTTAGTTTAAAGTTTTCCTCTTACCTGGTCTCAGCACTTACTGATCGCATGCCAGGACAGTCTCCAGCTGCGGGGGAGAGGGCTTTACCTTCACTGCCACGCTCAGATGTGCACCCGCTGCCTTTCATCCACTCTAGGCGCAAAGTCCACGCCGGGGTTACCGGCTACCGGACCAAGGCTCACCTCTGAGGGATATTGAAATCACTTCAGGAATTCTCAATTGGGGGAGGGAGCCTTAGGTATCACCGCAAGAGAGCAGGGCTAGTCTTCTTGAGGTAAATTTTGTCTTCTTGCTGTAATTTCCTAACACTGTGCTAGTGTGGGATAGTGTCCGCATCTGCTAGGAGACGGAGAGATACTGAAGAGCTGAGGTCACTGCAGGGGTATATCTAGGGTGACATCAGCTTTGAAATCTGACTCAGTCTCCCATCTGCTAGCAGAAGAGCACATAACCCACTGGTCCTGAGTCCACCTGGCTACAGGCTAGGAAATTAATATTTAAAGCACTGCAGAACAGTGCACCATCTCTTTCTGCATCCATGCTAAAACTATCTCCCACCAAGTAATCTGCGATCTTCTGGTCAGATGCTATTAGACATTAGTCCACTATTTTGCTCGCATTGACTGTGTGAAACCAGAGCAAGAACCTTTATAATAGCTGGCCCCACATTATGAATGCATTGCCACCTCTTATGAGAGCAGAATAGTCCTTAAAACGCCTCTGAAAGAAATTGAATGGATTCTTCTTCTCAGGCTTTTGGGGTCAGTCAGACATTATAATATCCTTTTGCCCTTCTGTTGGTATGGCTCTGGTTGTACTTGGGCTCAATGCTTTTGACTGTCATCTTAGTATAATTGGGCATTTTTTATTCTTATCCATGTGTCTGTTTGTATCATTATAATTATGATCTATCAGTTTTATTTTTATTTGATTATATTTGTTTAAATATTTTTTGACAAATTGTTTTGTATTGTTTTTATGGTTTCTTTTATGAGTGGTTTTTGTTACCTACCTAAAAGGGTAGCTTGGTGGGATATAAATAGTTTAAATAAGTTTCACGTGCAATACAAAAAATTTAAATTCTAATACCGAGTTCTTATAATTGTTGGGTCTTTGAGATTTCTCATGAAAAGATCTTGGAGGTACTTAGGGGTGTTTCTACACTTTTCTTTGTGGGCCCTTTTTGAGTCGCCTCCAAATACAGTTTTGAATTCTCAGGTACTACTGTAGTATTTTGTTTGTTTTGGTGGAGAAGATCAGATAAATAGAAGATTTCCAACATGGCATCCCATTTAATACACTTCCAGCACAGTGCATTTTGTGCTTTTACTTTTTTTTTAAAATGAAGATGGAAGTCAGACGACAATCTGGATTGGGGAAAGAGATCCAGGATACATTTCTCAACACCTATCCCTTCACACCCCTCTGTCCTCCACATTCACAGCCCCTTTGATCATCTTGCTCTCTTCCATATCCCTCCCATTCCACAGTTCCTCCAATTCCTTAACTCACTCCCCAGTGCTCTTCTAATCCCCTCACTCATAGTCTGCCATCCACCCTGGTATGGCATGGTAAATTCCACAATCCTTACCACAGCCACGAGACTAGGGGTCCTGCTTATGGTTTGCTTGTATTACTGATACTTTATTCTCCCCACTGCACCCTGCAATTTCTCCTCTCCCTATGCCTGATGTATCACGTATCATTTCATGTAATCCATCTTGTATCCTCCCTAGGAAAAGGTGGAACAAATGAATATAAATACATTTATCTTATACATGCTAAATACTTATTTGCAAATAACTCTCCGTTTACTTGCTGTGATAACTTCATTGCTTTCCTCAGCTTTTCTACATATTCTTCCCTACTTTCCTCTTCCTGACATTTTTTTCTCAATGCTGATTTTTGCACTTACCTTTTCTGCTACTTTTCAAAATTCGTACTGGTTTCTTGTTATCTTTTAATTGCTTTCCTGCAGTGGAAAGGCTTTGTAGCCTTGTGTTAATCTTTGGATACACAATATAATGTAACCCAATGGTCTCAACCTTGAAATAGATTGGTATTCACTGATTTAATCTATTTCACTATGTTGCTTTAAGTATTTATTGTGCTGTTTTAACAAAGCAACATTGATCTTTATCAGTGACCTGTGGTCTTCTGATTGGTTTTAGCTCTGCCTGAATTTGACACAAGCAGACATGCAAACATAAGCATCATGGTTTTAAGGTTGCCACGCCAAATGCCACGCTAAAGGAGCCATGGGACGCGCCTAAAGTTGCTGTTTTGGAGAAATCATCTACATTAAGTAATATTCGTTCCCCTGAAGCACAAAAGGTCATCTTTCAAAACCCAGCAGCCTGGACTGATCTGGTACATACAGGGAATGGCTCACAGGGTTTGAAATATTTAAAAGCCATGTTAGTGTACCCAATGTTTTAGTCATGAAACATAAATGTTTTGAAAGACAAGGAATTTGACACCATACCGAGATAAGTACAATTTTACTTGCAAATTTGAACACACACAAAAAATAAGTTTGCGATATCAGTAAAAGAAAGGACCGATGTCATATTATGTTGGGCATTAGCAACTACCGTGTTTCCCCGAAAATAAGACAGTGTCTTATATTAATTTTTGCTACCAAAGATGCACTAGGCCTTATTTTCAGAGGATGCCTTACTTTTCCATGAAGAAGAATTCACATATATTGTTGAACAAAAAAATGAACATTTATCATATTCTGAATAGTTGTCTGGTTATGATGGTTTGTGATGACAACTAACTGTGAATCCTGCAGGGTAAAAAAATCTCAGCTGCATGCTCTGGTGTTCTGTGCGACGGGCATGCTCCCAAATAAAAACTTTGCTAGGTCTTACTTTCGGGGGAGGTCTTATATTTAGCAATTCAGCAAAACCTCTACTAGGTCTTATTTTCAGGGGATGTCTTATTTTCGGGGAAACAGGGTAGTAAGATGCTTCATAAGCTATATGCCCTTCATATGAAGGTCCTATATATTATGCTTTTGCTTGTTTAATAGTTTGTGGTTGAAGCTTAAGTGGCACAATATTTATAAAGTGGGTGGAAGTTTTTGTTGTTTTTAATTGTAGTCTTTCTAGCTATTCTTTCACTTTACTGTATAACGGTTTTTATTTTCAGTCAAGTAAAAAAATACAACAACTAGCCGGAAGTGAGGTGGTGCTTCGCCCACTCCCGGCATATGTTACAAGCAAGCAACTAACATCAACAGACCCACCCTCCCCCCCACCCCCCCAGATCTCCGGAACACCATCCTCAAGAAGTTCAAACCGCATCAAGTCAAGGCAGTCCACTGTTCCCACAAGGCACCAAAGAAAGCCCGAGCCGGCCCATCAAGCATTAAGGAGCAAACTCCGGGTTCGATGCGGAAGGGTCTGGATATACAGCTGCCACACCGAAAGAAATCGTCGTCTAGCAGTGGGTGAGTGTCGAGCCAGCATATTCTCCATGGTCATCAACGAATGAAATCCGTTCCTCCACGCCCAATAAGACGGAGCATCCGGCGACCGCCAGTTGGAGAGGATGATTTTCTTACCTACAATACAAGCCTTTGCCACAAGTAAACGTGAGCCAAGATCTCGGATGCGAATGGGCGATATACAGCCAAATAAAAGCCACAAGGGGGTAACGGGAATAACTACATTCAAGAAATCGGCCAGATAATCTGCAATACGCCCCCAAAACCGTTTAATCGGGGGACAAGTCCAAAAAACATGGGACAAGGTGCCCAAGGCATGACCGCACCGAGGGCACCCCGCCCCAGAGACCAGTTTAAAGTGGTAAGCCATCTGGGGGGCAATGTACGCCCTGCACAAAAACTTATATTGCATGTCCCTGTAATATTGGTTAACCGAGATCTTGGCTGCACGGCGAAAACACACCTTAATAATATTCGGGGTAAGGGCAAAATCACCATCATTAGTCCAGCGAGTGGCCAACAGTACAAACATGTCACCCCCCCCTACCAGTCGCAACTGGGAATAATAATGGGACAAAGACGGTATCGCGCGACCCTCCAATTGAAACAACCGTTTCATAGTTTGAAAAGTGGCTGGGTCTTTATGTGCCTCCGGAAGAGATCGGAGGTAGTGCGACAGTTGCAAATAAGAGAATGTGTGGACCGTCCCCAGCCCATAAGTTTCCTTAACTTCCTGAAATGTGAAGGGCTGCCCCTCAGAGGTAAACAAATGTCCCAGATGAGTGACCCCATGTGCCTGCCATGTCTGGAACCCCCTAGATTGCATTCCCGGGGTAAACTCTGCATTACCCCTGACCGGGAGGAAGTAAGCACAGTGAGGGGAGATACCCAACCGACGAGCAACCCGCCTCCAGGTTAAGCGGAGGGGTCGGACCAAGGGTGCAGTCACCAAGATCGAGGGCAGTCTAGCCGAAGGTGCCTGTAACCCGTAAGCAGGCGCAATAGGGGCCTGTAAAGCCCTCTCAGATTCGATGGAGGTGAACGTCCCCGAGTCTAACAACCAGTCGCGAAGGACCCGCAAATTACACGCCAAATTATACAGCCCCAGATCTGGTACCCCCAGACCTCCCCTCCCCCATTTGGCTTGCAACCAGGACAATGGGACACGCGACTTCCCCCCTCGCCAAAAAAATTTCCGCAGCAAAGTATCCAGGTAACGCAAGTCTGCCCGTTTAAGAAGGATGGGGACATTTTGGAGGAAGTAAAGCCACTTAGGGAGCAAACACATTTTAAAAAGATTAATCCGGCCACTGAGGGAGAGAGGTAGGGTTTTCCATCGGAGCAGACTATCGGCTGTGTCCCTCAAAAGCCCCGGGACGTTAGCCTGATAAATCTGATCTGGGGCCGCAGGAATGTACACCCCCAGATATCGAAGAGGACCCCGAGCCCACTGTAACGGAAAGTCCCCCGGCCAAGTGGTCGATAATGACGCCGGGTAAGCCAGCACCGAGGACTTATTGGCATTCATCTGTAAGCCCGAAAAGACCCCAAACAATTCAATTAAAGAAAGGAGACGAGGGACGGAATCATGAGGCTTTGTGACAAGGACAAGCAAATCATCAGCGAAGGCCACCCCTTTAAAAATCCTGGAGCCGAAGCGGACTCCCCGTATTCCCCGCTCCTGGTGCAACGCTAACAAAAAAGGCTCCAATTGCAAAATAAATAACAGCGGGGACAGAGGGCAGCCCTGGCGCGTCCCTCGTGTCACCTTGAACTCGTCAGATCGACTGCCATTTAACAGAATCACTGCCCTGGGGTCCGCGTACAACAGGCGTACAGCCTGAAGAAAAAAACCTCCGAATCCCATCTGTTCCAACAGGCGAAACAGGTATCGCCACTCCACCCGGTCAAACGCCTTCTCCGCATCAAAACTGATGACCAGGTGGGGCTCCTCCAACCAGCGACATATAGTCATCGCCGTCAGCACTCTCCTAACGTTCGCCAAAGCATACCGCTGGCGGACAAAGCCCACCTGGTGATCGCTGATCAAGGTGGGCAGGATTGCGGCCAGGCGATCAGCCAGGATTTTAGCCAAAATTTTGTGATCTAAATTTAAAAGGGAGATGGGGCGGTAAGACCCCGGTAGAAGAGGGTCCTTCCCTGGCTTTGGTAAAAGAGTAATAAATGCCATATTCTCTCCTTCCGGAAAGTGTCCCCGGGAAACCATCTCAGAGAACCCCGCAGCCAATGGGCTCGCTATTTGGTCTTTCAGAACTTTGAAAAATTCTGCCGTGTAACCGTCTGGCCCTGGTGCCTTAAAATCCTGCAATTGTTGGATAGTCAGGAGAACATCCCGGGCACTGATGGGCTGGTTGAGGGCATCCCGCTGAAGCACCGTCAACTGAGGCAGTGGTAAGTCCGAGCAAAACCGCTCACCCTCCCCCCCTCCCCCATCCTCAGTGGAGTACAAGTTGGCGTAAAACGTGCGAAATCCTTTAAGAATCAATTTAGTATCGCTAGCGACCTCGGTTGGGGAGATTCGCAACGCCGGGACAAAGCGACTTGGACGCGCCGACCGGATCAAATTAGCCATCAACTTGCCAGCTTTGTCACTATATTGATATAATTGGAAGCGATAGTACTGATAGCTCTTAGTCGCCCGTTGATGGATCAGGGAGTTGAGTGCCATCTGAAGCGTTCGAAAGCCAAAGGGAGTCATCGTATTATCCCGTCGCGCCAGGGACTGCCTAGCCTTCCGCAATTGGGTAGTGAGAACCAGAATCTGCTTGTCCTTCATCCGCCTATGATGGGCCACATAGGATATAATTTCCCCACGGAGAACCGCCTTAGCAGTATACCAAAAAAGGGAGGGTTGTTGAACATGTGCTTGATTATTGGCCACAAAGTCTGCCCATTTGCTACGTAAACATTCGTGGAACTTTTTATCATGTGTTAGAAAATACGGGTAACGCCAGCCCGGACTACCCCGCCCCCCACTGGTCAGACACAAGTCAATCCAAACTGGAGCATGATCAGAGATAACTATATTATCTATACCCGCAGCCTGCACATTTGAAAAAGCGTGGTCACTGATCAAAAAATAATCCAACCGCGCAAAAGATATTCTTTCACTTTATTCATAACCTTTTAACAGAAACAGCAGATGATTGGGAGTAGAGAAGAGTACGTATGTAGATCAATCTAGCCTCAACATATACTTCAGACAAGGCACTATATCAATAAGTTTATAGGTCGTACAGAGTAGAGGAATGGAGTAGCAGCCTAGTGGCTATGAACCAGAGAAATCAGGGTTCAAATCCCAATGCCGCTCCTTGTGACCTTGTTGCCTCAGGTACAAACTTATAGGGTCATTCCTTTATTGTGCGATGTGGCTGTATTGAGGCGGTGGTATTAAAATTAGGGGGAAGGGGAGGAATGTGGGCTGGTTTGGGCAGAGTTATCGCCCAGCAGCGTTGCAGGCAGTAATGTTTTTCACATCATTGCCGGCAGCTCTACAGGAAATAACTACACCTTTTCCCGTGGTGCTAAAGGGGCGATAGTGTGCGGTGCAGCCGGGTGCCCACTATCGCGCCCCCCCCCCCCCCGCCCCTTTCTTTTTTCACGAATCATCATTCTGCTACAAATATACCAGAATGATGAATCTAGGGGTTAGATTGTGAGCCCTCTGGGGACAGGGAAACACCCCACAGTACTTGAATGTAATCCACTTTGAAGAGCCAAAAAACAGAGTATAAATCAAATAAAGTTAACTTAAAGTTAAGAATATTTAACTGGCCCAGCAATCTGCTTTGTTAAACCAGGTGTCCCATTAATACAAAAGTACTCACACATGCTTAGCTCCAGAGTTCATCTTCAGATCATGTTTTATCAGCCGGATAATGCATTTCAGGTCATTTGCTGTGCACCTAAATACACAGGAAATAGATTTTACTCAACCACAGAAACATACATAAGCCATAGAACTGCCTTGTCCTCACATCATCAAAACAGCAGTGAAACAATATTTAGCTCTGCACGAGTACAGAAATAAAAATACAGGTACAGAAGTGGGGGGGACGGGACTGCCACACTTTGTTCTGTTACTATTTATGTAAGTGAAAAAGAGCCACATACTGCATAAGAGAAAGCTCCAAACTGTTTAAAAAATCCATCTTTTTAAGAAGTCATTTTTAACCTGGTACTTGCAATTGTTTCCAATAGTACTGCCAGAGCAGTAACCAGACTCCTGATGTTGTTGCAGGAATACAGCGCCTTTGAACAGTAGTGATGTAACTGCAAACGTTTCATGCAGGCAACATCAGAAGCAAGTTCATACTCCCATAATGTTGAGATTACTTACCTGATAATCTCCTTTTCCTTAGTGTATGCAGATGGACTCAGAACAAGTGGGTATAGTGTGCTCGTGCTAGCAGTTGGAGACGGATCTGACGTCAGCACGGGTATATATAGCCCCACAGGAAGTGTAGCAAATCAGTAATCTTCCTTGCAAAAGCTGTTATGGATATATGTGTACTGACTGATCAATGAATTAGTGAAAACAGGATTCCCCTGACCGATTGATAGACGCTGGAGACCGCCAGTGTTCCCAACCGGAAGGCGTCGACACCTGGTAGAGTGGACGCTCTCGTGTAAGAAATGACATGCCTTACCTTGAACTGGTGAAACCCATGTCTACCGGCAGCCTGAGCGGGATGGTGAGTCCATCTGCATACACTAAGGAAAAGGAGATTATCAGGTAAATAATCTCAACATTTCCTAGCGTGTAGCAGATGGACTCAGAACAAGTGGGATGTACAAAAGCTACTCCCGAACTGGGCGGGAAGCTGCCTGAGGACCACGTAGGACTGCCCTCGCAAATGCTGTGTCCTCCCTGGCCTGGACATCCAGACGGTAAAACCTGGAGAAGGTATGGAGGGAGGACCACGTCACCCGCCTTACATATCTCCGCGGGCGACAGCATCCTAGATTCTGCCCAAGAGGCTGCCTGCGCTCTGGTAGAATGAGCCTTGACCTGTAGAGGTGGTGACTTCCCAGACTCTACATAGGCCGCTCTGATAACTTCTTTAATCCAGCGGGCGATGGTGGGCCGAGAGGCCGCTTCCCCTTGCTTCTTCCCGCTGTGAAGGACGAACAGATGGTCCGTCTTTCGTACTGCTTCTGTCATTTCCAGGTATCTGGGCAGCAATCTGCCAATGTCGAGATGGCATAACAAACGCCCTTCTTCCGACTTCTTCAAACCCGCCGTGGTGGGCAATGATATGGTTTGATTGAGGTGAAATTGTGAGACTACTTTAGGTAAGAAGGAGGGAACCGTGCGAAGATGGATAGCCTCTGGAGTGAGCCTGAGAAAGGGATCACGGCAGGACAGCGCTTGTAGCTCTGAGATGCGGTGTGCTGAACACACTGCCAGCAGGAACACCATCTTCAATTCTCTCCCAGGGGCCAGTCCTGGGGTGGGTCCTTTCGAGGAGGCCAAAAACCTTTTCGGGACACCACAGGGGGAAGCACAGCTGGGGCTATCCTCACAATGAGGCGAGATTGGTCCAATCCTTCGTTCCAACCGTAGGAGTTTGCTTGGCATTGTTTTACGTGGAGTGGACCAAAATTACTATGGACCAGTGTTCTCAGTGTAGTAAGAGACAACTATGCTTTAGAATTTGCTCGTCCTGTTTGAGATTTATTCCTAGTTCCCCCCAGCAGTCCCCTCAACAAGCAACTAGCAGTTCAGGAAACGCTAGACCACTTGCAGAGACTAGGTGCTGCAATCCCAGTTTCCCTTGAAGTATAAGGCACAGGAAGGTATTCCATTTATTTCATTGTGCCAAAGAAGGAAGGCACTTTTTTCCCCGATACTGGACTTAAAAAGAGTGAATCCAGCTCTGAAAGATCCGCGTTTCCGAATGGAGACCCTGAAGTCAGTCACAGTGGCGGTACACAAAGATAAATTTCTGGCTTCTCTAAATTTGACAGAAGCATATCTGCACATAACTATCTGACCAGAACACATCAGTGGTTTCTATGGTTCATGGTTCTGGGTCAGCATTTTCAGTTTCAAGCTCTCCCATTCGATCTGGCGACAGCATCACACACTTTTACCAAGGTTATGGTGGTGGTGGTGGCAGATTTACGACAGGAAGGAGTTCTGGTACACCCCTATCTAGACGAATGGCTCATCAGGAAAAGGTCTGAGGCTCTCTGTCATCAATCGGTTCAGAAAGTGCTTCGGCGGCTAGAATCTCTCAGTTGGTTGGTGAACCTGGCAAAGAGACACCCGGTTCCCTTGCAGTCCCTGGAGTATCTGGGGGTTCACTTCGATACACAGAGTGGCAGAGTGTTTCTCAAGGAGGAGAGAGTGCAGAAACTACAGGGGCAGGTTAGTCGGTTGCTGGGACTGGTGATGCCCAAGTTCTGGGACTATTTGCAGGTCCTGGGCTCTATGGCTTCGACCTTGGAGTTGGTGCCATGGGTGTTTGCGCATATGTGGCCTCTGCAGAGGGCTCTTCTCTCCCATTGGAATCCATTGTCAGAGGAGTTTCATCTTCCCCTGACACTCGAGGGAGTCAGCAGGATAGTTTATCTTGGTGGCTCCTTCATTCCAACCTAGTCCGTGGTGTGGGGCTGGAGGTTCCGGATTGGGTGATTCTTACTACTAATGTCAGTCTGT